>NC_064214.1:12087410-12389583 GCF_023101765.2 Spodoptera frugiperda | reverse complement strand
AACTTGCGACCACTCTACCAACGAGGCAGTCCTTTTAACTAAATCACACAATTAAAAAAATAGTTTTGATATTATTAAACTGGAATTGAAAATAATTTCACAGCAGTCGAACCGGCCACTACCTACATCAATAAGGCAAGGCACTAAGTATATAATAAAGACAGAGTCTCAAGTTGAGATAACATTTGCCAAAATTTGTCTTATTTCGCAGATCCCGTTGTCCGCTGGCGAGGAGCCAGCGTCGCAGGGACTTACCAAGATAACAATGTTCCTCTTACACTATACTTCATCTTAAACTGCCTCTCATGACTTCATGTTCAGCCTATCCATCAAATAAAATGAGTTTGATTCTCAAAAACAATGTGTTTTCGTATGGAATTTTGTAATTTTTGTAAATGTCTCAAAATAAGTTTTTAAACTGACATGGTCACTAACACTATTATTAGAACTTATGACGGGATATTTGGCCAGTAAAGCTATGATTACTGATTAACCAAAACATGTAAACGCACTTATTACTACTGAATATTGTAGTAATAATGTCATCAGTCCCTCTATGCTTTACCCAAATATATAAATAAAACTATCTATAGCATCCGCTATAAAACGTAAGAATTTTTGGCACCTTGTTAACCTCTAGATGCAATTAGTTGTACTGTCTCTATCCTATCACTTCTGGAAACATTCCTACCTTTTTCTCGCAAAGACAAAGACAAACAATGTAAAAGTGACAATGAAGAAGATTCCAGAAAAATATGTGAACAATGTACAAGTTGGAAGCAGCAACATTGTAGTGAACGCAATGCACGGCAAACTGCACCGACCACTTCCATGCTTCGGTGTTCTATCTGTTATTTATTGCCTACCACTTTATTGCCTCACTGCGGATTTGGGAAATGGACACCCTCTGTGGCGGCGGTTTCTATCCAATCGGCCTTATATTTGGTTTGCAAAATACGTACGTAATATTCAATTACATGTTTGGGTCGTTTGATATATAAGCGCTCTTGCTTGATCGAATTTCCCTTCTGTGATATATTACATATTATATTTTAAGGAAGCGTTTCCTGGGACTGCCTCAAGGGCCGAAGGGTTGCTACTACAGATTCTAAGACTGCCGGTTTCAAATTGCTGCTGGTTACAACAACGTTTGATTTTTATAATAAGGGTGCATAGTAATAGGTATATGCTCTGTTAGCTTTGTTTATATATATGAGCCTAGATATTATGTTGACTCTCTAGCGAGGTAAAGTTTTATTTAGGTCCTTGGATTTCTTTTACAACTTGGGAACCAAACAAAAGACACTTTGCCTTCGCAAAATAATATATGTCAATGACTTCTTGACAGATATTTTGGTCTAAGCGAGCTAATCACAATTACAACAGCCAACTTACTGTAAGAAGATATTAGAGTGCACTTTCTGTTGCCTCACTCTAATCCAAGGAAACGGTGACTAGCCACGAACGGAGCGAAAAAAGCAGGAACAACGACTCTACGTGCTTTCCGAGGTACCTCTTGCTTAGAAGAAATACGACAGTGAAACCAAACTCTGCACCGTAACCGTAAAATAAACTGTGAAATTGGTATACGACTATTTCAAGGTCACCTTTATACTTTCGTGTGTTAAAGTGTGTTAAAGTGTTTCAATGTTTTGCTCACCGATTGGTGCCATTGAAATCATGAAACATGACTCCCATATGTATCTATTAGCATTGGCATAATGACTAGATTTTTTTAATGATATAGGCCAGTAAAGCACCCCACAATGGTAAGCAATCATCGCCGTACATGGACACTCGAAACACCAGAGGTGTTACAAGTGCGTTGCCGGCCTTTTGGAGGTCAGAAATTTGAGGGTTGTTGGGGAATCGGGAATCGGCTTCGGTTAACCTCACACAACGCAAGCGTTGTTTCACTTTGGTTTTCTGTGAGGCCATGGTATCACACCGGTCAAACTGGACCATTCGTGCGGAAGCATGGTTCTCCCTCACTTAAATTATACCAAATAACCATCTTCATCACGTCACATAAAGAAAGAAAGAAAAACAGTTTATTTATTTATTATGTATTTATTTATCAGACACTAAAGTTCAGTTCAGTTCCAGTTACGTATCAAACAAACAAACGAACAACTAAGTAGTCAATGCAGTTTTCAAATAGAAAACGTTACGGACTCAACCAGCAGAACAAAACAAAATAAATGGAAAAAAATAAAACATCATTCGAGGAATACGTGGATTTATTGCAAGAAAATACTAAAGTATAGAAGAAAATAAAACAAATAAAAGACAATAATATGTGGTTGTTGAAAGCATACTGAGTATTATTCATGATATGACTATTCATTTTGATGCTGTTTTCTGTACAGAACTATACGCAGCACTGAGGAGAAAAAGGTGATTCGTGGAAAGTGTACTTTTAACATCACTGCATAATACACAATACGGATTTTCCCAGAAACACTGAAAGCAGAGATTTATAAAATATTAAACCCCTTGTGCCAGGTTTATTATTTGTTCATTGAGTCAATTAACATACTTAGGCTTTGACGTTGCTAACCTTACGTTGACATTGTTAACATTAGTCGAGACGTTCAGTTTCCTGAGTCTGTTTGAAATTAATAATATATCGCTACCTGGAATCTTAATATTTAAGCCTGACTTTAAGTTGATCGTAAATAGTCATGATATATTACGAAAACACACACTACATTTAAAATTAAACTTACATTACATACAACAAATAATTTATCAATTACCTCTTCAATACAAAGAGCGTAGTTTTATACAACTCATACACAGACGTATCGGGAGGAATTCTTGAAAACTGTTACTAGTGTGAAAAGGAGTGCCGTAGAAGAATTTCTGATGAAGTAAGTAATTAATCTTGCTTTGTTGCCGACGTTGAGAAGAGCTGCTTACTAAGTGCAGAAATGTTTCGCCACTGCAAACTTTGCCATTTCGAAATACGTCATATTTTATTTGTTGAGACAGCCATTGCTGGGTATAACTGGGTACACAACGCTGTACGTCGTCTTTTTATCGTAAATCGGCCACGATTACAAATTATAGGTATAGTTGACAATAATGATAACTGCTAAATCTACACTAGGTGAAATCTTTGACAAACGTCAGAAAACTGTTGAAGACATTCACTAAGACTGGCTCCTATGGCGTTTGATATGCTAACTAAACTAATTTACACTCAATACACATCAACTCCCCGATTCCAAGACCCGTGATGTTGTTATGCTATGTGAAAAGAGATATGATGAGATTATGTCTGTACGCTGTCCAGTGTCCATCCCATACCACTAATTAGTCATCTCTCTTCTTCATGGAAAGGTCAGCTCCTGTGGGCACCATTTGCATCCCGGACGACAACTACACGACTTTTAAACTCATGAAAAACATTTTAATTTAAACATTCATACAAACATTTTATTTTTAAATCAAAGTAAAATAAATGCAAGTTACACGTGCTACAAAAATAATTAAAAATACCTTAAAAAATTACTCGTTGATCCGTGATACATACAGGCGTTACTTTGATATTGATATTTGATATAATATGAATATACAGATGTACTATTATATGAGTATCAACCAGTTCTACCAACTCAAAGATTTAGAATGACCAGCAAACGGAGGTCCTTATTTAAATTGTTTTTGAGCTTGTTCTTTCTTAATAATATTAAGTGGCAATTGCAAAATAACTTTCCCTATTTTAGGGATAAAATGCATGATGTCATGTTTTGTATATAAAAATCATATATAAAAATGTTGTAAAAATGTATGTGTAAAGTATAAGTTTGTAGACCATTTTGTTTAGACCATTAGTAGCTATTTAGTTTTGTGTTTTTTATAAGTTATTGTGATTTTAACGGCACTGGACGATGTTGTCTCTGAGAGACAAAATCCTTTAATACATTTTTAAAAAGTTTTAGTAAATAATACATATTATACAATTAATACATCATTCTAACAATAAAAGTCAAACACCATATTTATAAACTTCTATTTATGAGATGGTAAAGTACCTTCTTATATAATTATATAACTCATTCACTGTATAACATATGGTACATAAATCAGATTACAGCCGAATCCTCGCGCACTGCTATCACATAATCCCGTTTGGTTAGCAGCTGCCAAATTTGCAAGCAAACTATTCTGATCGATGTCGCCACAATCTGCCACGCTGATGTATGAGACGACCTATATATTGCTCGCTCAAATCATTGTATGGACTGTTTGATTGCTTACTTTCTAGTTACGTTCTAAACCGATTTATGAACCGACCTACTATTAGACCTACCACTAATCCTTAGTAAAAATGTGATGCGTCAAAATGAGTGTTTTTTTTTTTAGAAAGACGTTGCCCCACACTAGAATTTTCTCCTGTGTCCTGGGTTTGTGTTTCTTTTGTTTTAAACGTTGCTGCACTCTATGATTTTTTCCTCTGTCGTATGGTATATTTATAAACATACAAGTTCACATCCACATAAGACCCAGACCCGAAACAACTATTTGTGGATTACACAAAGAGTTGCTCCGTGCGGGAATAAAATCCGCGACACGTTGCACGGCAGCCAGTTAAAATAGTAATAGTCATTTATTACAAAGATACTCACTCATTACTTACAGACAAATAAACAGACAGTGTTTTAATCATTCAGGAACCGCCTTTTTAGGTAACTACGGAATTCTAAAAAATACGACCTACATGAAGGTAAATATTCCAATAGGTATCACAACGAGTCAATGGACGTCCGCTGAAAGACCTTTCAATGTAAGCACTTTGGTGATTAAGGTTCGTCGAAGAACTAAAAGAAAAACATTTTTAGCAAATAACAATTTCATTAAAGTATACTTTATGCTGTAATTTGTAAAGGTTTACAATTAATTTTGATAGTTCTTGGACTCAAATCAAACATTTTCGTGGAAGTTAAGCAATAAGGTTTCATTATTTAAGATGGTCTACATTGTTTAATTAATAATTAAGTCTGTTCTACTAACTTTTGTTAAACAGAAATCAAGACGAATGTCGCAATCACCTCTCCTATGAAAATATAATGAAGAGAAAAGTCGCAGATTTCAGTGTGTACACAGAAGTGACCAGTTATTGTCAAAACTTCTACCTGCCGCACTAAATTCAACCCGGCAATGTAAAAGTTACGGGTGAAGTTATCAAACTCCAAATTTTACAATTAACGGAGCGTGTTCACGGCGTAAACTTCCATATTTTAGCATAGGTGAGCGCCAGTTTCTAATATGCCGCAAAATATATAGAGCCACTGTTTCCAACAGAGACTCCAGTGATGGCTCCGAAGTCCGCGAAGTTAGACATGACGAAGCAGATAGTTCACCCGTATTGTCAGTTTATTAATAACATTTAATTCCAACAATGGAAGGGTTAAATGGGTCAGAGAACGATACTATCGTGATTGAGGTAATTTGTTATCCCGGGTAAACACAGTTTGTGTTATTGACGCAAAGAGAACTGCAGTATTTTAAACTCCGTGGGCAATTACAAGTCATCCTTTCAAAGGCTTCTCGCAGAAGGGATGTTATTTGAGTTCCCTCTTGGCTGTCGCTTCATTAGAAGCCCCACTATGAGTGGTAAACTTGCAATGGGACCCGCGGGTGCGATCAACTATACTTATACTTGTGTTAATACCTGCGCTCAGACCTGTGTCAAGCTTCGTTGGAGACGAATTTCACTAAAATTAACTGGTTGAAGAGCTCTCCAACACTCATTACTGATTCTCAACGGAATCGAAGCGCTTGTTAGCATATTTTTATAAACAAAATGAATACCTAGAATAATAACCTTTCATCTTCAAAGGCATCGTGATAAGTAGGGTCGTTCGAGAAACGGTTGCTAAAAATGTCAATCGTTTCCTTATTAATGAAAAGGAAACCATTATTCTTCGCCCAGCAAAAGGTATTATTAACTTATTAAAATATTCAAGTATTCGAAATTCTATTGAAGCGTAAATCTCGCAGTCGATCGTAAAAACTGTTCCCCAGAGTAAAGAAAGTAACTCTGTTTCATTGGATCCGAGTCGTACCATTGTCCTCATACGCACTCTAAGAAAAAGACCAATTTCTGAGATTTCCGAAGGGCTTAGCTTCATTTCCTTTTATATCTCCCCAGATACTAAATTCGTTCAGCCAATAATAAAAAATCGTCGGGGACACTTGGAATGGACTTGACGTAAAATTTACCCTCAATCCTAAGGACAGATTGGACATTATAACGCACTTACGTCCTTCGTATAAGACGTTGAGCCGACTTGATTGGTTTAGGCTCCACTACTATCACTATAGATAACATAGACACACACAATGCCACCGAGTAATTGATCAACCCTAGTTTGATAATTAGAATTAAGGGTCTACATACAATTACAAATTTACATGAACGGAGTGTGTGGTATTTTTAAGAGATATACCTACTCATATTATAAAAATACATATAATAGTAGAAAATTTAATTACAATGTTGTGAGCAAATGAAAGAACAACAGAATGTTTGAGCTCATTTAGCGTGCACGATAGAGTAAAATTAAAAGGTAAAGAAAAATGTTGTAAGTTTATATGGAGGATTGTGGCTGTCACAAACTATAAAATATTATATAGAGTGATAGAAGAAAATTTAATAGAGGAAAATAAATATATGATGAGATACTGAAGTCATGTAAACATGACACTTATAATGACAGTGGGTAAAGTAAGTTAGAGTGAGGTGGAAAGAAGATCAATAGATAATAAACATGTTATTACTTGTAAGAAGATTCAATAGACTTACTGCCGTACTCAGAGATGTTTAATGGTTACTTAAACTATTCCTTAGCAACGACTTTGTTCTGAAAACAATAGAGATGATGACGGGGTATGAAAATTAAAAATCTATTTAGTCCGTCAATTAGGTAATGAAAAAATATTAGGCACGTATTTTTTATTTTGTCATATAAGATAACAATACTTAGACAAAACGAATCTAAGCTTAGGAGCAAATACGTCATTTCTACGCTTAAAACGTACCTAGAAGTGACGTCAAGATATATTCGAAAGTATTTGTTTCCGTAAGAAAATAAAAAATACGTGTCTAATATTTTAAAATAATCTACAAGACGGACATTAAAATAAAAATTAGTCATCTACCCTATTGCTAAGGACTGGTAACCATTCAATGACTTTGAGCGTGTTAGTTGGTCAACCAAAATTTCTACAAAAAACCAAAGCGCTAACTGCACGATCAACAGTTTTATTTACGACATAAAAGGAGTTTGATTTTATTGTTATGTGCCAGTTCAGAAGCCTCATTTGAATTATTTAAGGGGTTATAAATAGGGGGGGAAATGTCAAGCAGTGCATTTTGTGGCTGCTGATGTTGACCCATATTTTTACTCGGATGTGTGTCAGACGCAAAAGGAAAATGATTTTCATTATTTCAACTTAAAATGCATGAAGCTGTATTTTAACTACCCATAATTAACATTTTGGTCGACAAATAGTTTTAATTGGCAAAAGTTGGAATCTGGATACATATTCAGTTTTGGATAGAACTTTGTAACTCCTTACTTCAAAACTCGGCAAATTCATTTGATATTAGGTATTAGATGAATAATATAGCTTCTGCAGCTGCAATGGCTAAATTTTATTCAGAATTGCCTAGGATAACTTTACAAAGTTTTTATTAATAAGATCCAGAATTTTGTAATGTACTTAGAAAATCTGAGATACAAAATAAAAATATGTTTAATATCTTTAATTTTAAAGACTTGGTGAATTAGAGAACGAAATAAAATGATATTTTACAAGAATACACAACTCAAACCCAAAGTCATCAAGTTAATGCGTCAACAAGTTCCGTTGATCCGCTCCCCTAGTTAAAGCAAGTCGTAAACCAGGTTATACTTGTATCTATATTTACCAAGCAGTCATGTACCCACATCAAAGTCAATAACTTCGGTTGTTAAGACAAAGCTTCGAACAACGGTCCACTAAACAGGGAACAAACATTTTTATAGTGCTAACGACTGGTGACGTCGTAAAAAACTAAACATCTAATAAAGAAAAATCCAATAACAATAATAAATAGGGACTCTCGAAACACGTTACTGAATTCGAAAAGTCGAAAAAGTAGGGTGTGCATGTATTCGAAAGAGAATTGAACTTATTGGAGCAATAAGGATTGCGTCTTGTGAGTCGTGACAGCGGTGTCCGGGACAGACGCGGTCGGAACTTCCCCGACAAAGTTGGAGTCAGGCTCCACATATTTCACGGCCACATTACAAAACTTTTATAGAGCTTCGGAGTTTCGACTTATAAAAGATTTAAAGGTATTATCTCTTGGGCGCAATAACTAGCTACAAGTCTTGGATTTCCATTACTTCAATACTTTATGATTCAATCGGTTTATCGGGAACTTTGAACAAAAATGTTAATGTTTTACAGGATTTATCTCCATTGTTCTGTATATTGCAAACGGGGAAATATTCGAAAAAGAATTGGGTACTATTGACATAAATCGGGCTATTGAATCACTTTGAACTTTTAGCTTTGATTTTTCACAATTATAAATAGCCAGCAGCTAAAAACTTAGATTCGTTATCAACAAAGACTTTATTAATAATCCTTACTATGTTTAGATGTCCCATATGCGACAGCTAAAATACCAAACTTCCAAAAAAAAGAATACACTGAGAGATTATCATCATTAACTTTGGAATTCTTTTGTTGCATTTGAAGTTTCGTAGCTAATTAGCGGGTGTCGCCCCTCAGGGGTCATTGCACTGACGAGATGACAACCCTGCTGTATGAGTACTCACAAGTACGTCTGCCAAAACACATCCTTCACTGAACGACATACTTCTGTATGGAGTTTTTATGGCAATTATTTTTTTAGTGAAACTTAACACGGGATCTTTTATACTTACCATTATTTTATTTAAGGTATTTTCAAGTTCTATTGAATTACTAATCAAATTGTAATGAGGATCAAGAAAGAAGAATAATTCTTTGGAAAATCTAATAATTCTTTATGAGTAATCATAATTAATATCTGCTCTTGTCTACCTCGTTGGTCGAGTGGTCGCAAAGCGCGACTGCCGAACAAGGGGTCTCGACCCGATTCTACTGGACTTTAAGACAAAATATCTTAGTAGTAGCATGGAGTCTGGAATTATGTTCAGTATAAGGCAATAGGCTCACCCCTGTTACATGAAACTTATAACACAAATGGTGAAAAGTGGGTGTGACGATATGTCTGTATATAATTCAAATCGTTAATTTTTTAGGACCTAGTTACCTAATTACCATTATTATTGTTAAAACTTAATTAGTCGTTGACTAGCTCTTAACAAAATGGTGCTTATGTTGTTGGTATCAAATTCAATGTAAGTATAATTATACCAAACATACATAATTACGTACATTGTACACACACGCTAGTAGTTAGTAGTAGTAGACTTTCGAGAAACAACGCACCTGTTTAGCTCGCGGCGTTTCGTATATTAGTAGCTGTATCATGTAAAAGGGTTATATTAATACAATCCATTTATTTATCTTCATTCGGTTGGTGGTCAAAAAACCACAACATTCAATTCAGCAAAAATTTGATTTGTTGACATTGCAATATTATGCTTTTGTAGATTTGAATCAGTATTTTTGTGTGGTGTAAATATGATTGATATAAATGACTAGCTTCTGCCAGCGGCTTCGCCCGCGGTCTTGTGGAATAACAAGTGTTCTTTGTGTTATTTCAGACCATAATCTACCCCTGTTCGATATTTAATTTCGAGACCTGCAGCCATTTTGACGTGATTGAGTAACGAACATACACACAAACTCATAAACATTCGCATTTATAATACTAGTTAGGTTTATAATAATAAAAAAAAATAATAATATAATTTATTTATTTTCCACCATATTAATACAGACATTGGTCTCAAAACTAAGCTTATATAATAATTATTACACGACCAGGTTTAAAACAATTGAAAAGACAAGTGGTGGGATTCAGGAACCCAAACTAGGAAAACCTGTACTATGGGCTCCTGGCCTTTCCCTCGGACGGACGGATATGGACTATTATTTTATAAATTATATAAATTTATATGAAAATAACTTCAATAAACAAAACTAATTGTTTGTAATTCGTCACACAACTAATAAAATAATAATAATCATATCATACAATCATTTCAATAACAAACCTATTTTGTATTTTCATAAATATACCTACAACATTACAGACAATAGACGAAAATATTTGTCCAATTTCCTATAATTTTCAATTCACATTAAATTTTTTATTCACAGACATAACAAAATTGCTCCATTTTCGGCATTAAACATACAATGTAAGCCAACTTTTAAAACCGAGTATACAGTTATTAAATTACGTCTTAAAGCAGACTGGGTCCAAAATGATCGTCGAGACGAAGTTTATATAGCACGAGGCAGACGTTGAGGCTTTTAGCAGAGAAAGTTTTAACTGCAGAACGTTTACTCAAAATGCAAATTACAGGTTCCATATAAGGTGGAGTTAGACAGGCCACAGGATGTGATACACGGGTCCCCAATATTAAACCACACGATCACGCTATAAATTTTCAACCTGCCGTGTGTACGCCGTAATTTTCGCATACGTTTATGTTTACACGTTTTTAAGTGTTCTGTTGTTTTTGTACGACTTATCAACTCAAGCGGCTTGTTGGTCGAACGCGTGCTCGTAAATATTGGGAGTGATGTTATGTAGGATTTGTTGGGTTGATTCCTTCTATTGTGGACAGGTGTGTCGGTTAATATCTGTCAGCCTATATGGAGCAGGTTGTTTGGAAATTTAATACTGAAAATATATATTATTAGTGTTACAACCCAAAAGTTGATGTGTTTAAATGAATTAAGTAACTACTAAAAATTCAAGAGGTAATGAATGAATTCTGTCTATTGAATATTTTGATGTTATTAATCTTGTCTCAATACTTTTATCATTAACGTCTTCATCTCCTTAATATCATGCCATTAAGCTCAGTTTTGAGCTCTTCGTATCCAACCATTCATTTGTAGACTTTGTAAAATCTCTATTCTCAAAAAGTTAACATGTACTTACAACAAAGTCTACCATTGTTATCCTTGTAGTAGACTACAATAATTACGTTATTTACTTCAATTATATTTTTACAAGTTCCCAACTTACGTAGCAGTGTTAACAACGACAAGTTGTTCTATTGTTAAACTTTAATGCACTTCGGCACTTTACTCAAAGGACTTAGGTACTTTAGCTTACAGTACGTCCGCTCCAATTGTTCGTTTTATACGTCGGACTGGATGCAACAGACTTTCTGACATATCATAGGGTTTACACATAGATTTTATCACACATATGGCTCTCACACATTACTTTATTTTTTCAAATATTAAAGAAATCTCTGAATTTGTTTCGGCATTTTTTCTCAGAGTAGTAGTTAGGAAATGCCGACCTAATCTAGATTTTTTATAATAGAATTTTGACGTGTATTAGTGCTCTTTTGTAGCCTATTTACAAAAATAAATGCATTGTTTCATTGTTTGAAATACACTAACTTGATTATGGTATAGTATACATGGACTGAGTGTTTTTGGTGACTTGGTTGTTTTCAATTGGTTCAAAGATTATCAGTTTTGCGCCAAGTCCCATTGATAAATCTGAACTTATTTTAACATACAACAACAAAAAAATTAAGTCTCCCCGCCCAGACTTGTTTCAACCTAAACCAGATAATCCATAAGACTTATACATAGCAAATATCTACATGAATAAATCATTATATCTACATTGAATCTAAAAAAGGAAAGTATGTATTTTATTCGATTACGTTAAGTGGTTAGATATCTGTGGCCTGATTTTATTTTAATGCTCTCGGTCTAAATAAACATCTTTTTTATTAGGTAAGTGCTATCGATAGTAAGCTCTCGATAATATTTCAACATTTCATTCTAATTCAAATCCCGCTCTCATCCAATGTAATGTAGATTTTTTTTAATATAGTCACGCCTTTTATCCCCGAAGAGCAGAGGCAGAGGTGCACATTATGGCACGTAATGCCACTGTACAATGTACAACCACTTTCACAATTTATGTTGTAAGTCCCATGTAATAGGTGGTGAGCTTATTGCCATTTTTGCCGGGTACATTTCCAGACTCCGTGCTACTACTGAGAAATTTTCGAAAAACCAATTAAGCCCACCATTATTTTGCCCGACACGGGAATCGAACCCGAGACTACTTGCCCGACGGTCGCACTTGCAACCACTCGCCGAGGGCAGCCCTAATGTAATGTAGATATATAAATTAGTATTTAATCCGTAAATTATACCCTATTTACAATGTACCAATATGGTTGTAAACGTATAAATTATGATTTGAAATAATTATACCTAATTACTGCTTTATTGCGTTATAGTTTTGATACAGACCTAAGTAGGTATATCCCTGGGTTTACGTTTGTGTTCTTACTACTCACATAATTTCGTTTGGTATAATAAATTCGTCTTTGTTATTTCAAATTAAAACACGTGAATCAAACATTTTAAATTAATGTCTTGTGAGTTTTTAAATTTCACTAAATGAGAAAGTACACAATATTTTAAATTACTCTACATTAAAAATAACCCATCATCATCAGCCTGTTGTCGTCCACTGCTGGACAAGTGGACATAGGCCTCTCCAACGAGACGCCACTCAGCTCCAGGGCACTACCAGTCACCTTGCGGATATCGTCACTCCACCTAGCTGCCTACACTACGCTTGCCTTGATGCGGTCTCCACTCCAGAACAAGTTTACCCCAACGGTCACAAAAATAGTCCACAGTACTATAACAATAACACATTGTTCACGTGACCTACCCTTTAAAAAGAAAACTAGCGTAAACGTATGTTAAATAATGTTAATAGTATAATTATTCAAATTTGAAACACACACAAACTTATGTTGACATTGTAGGGCAATGTTTGAACAGTAAATTGGCTATTTCTAAGGACACTTAATCATTGAAACTAATTAAAAGTTCTCATCACCATTAAGGGTCCCAAAATTAAATTATTGCGATGCTGCTTTATACATAATGCAATTTTCGTTCATCTTACCTGGCCTTCTATATTTGCTTTTCGAAATTATATGGGCAACAGTATCTTTTTAATCTACTTAAATGGCCTAAATGCGATCCCCAAGTCGTCCGCTAATCATGGGGATTATCTTGTCTATTAACAAACTCAACTTATTAACCCAATAAGCAGCTGATAAAAATAACAATTAGCTTTTTATTAGGTTTAATATAAACAGAATAAATCTTCTTTAAACTTGAAAGGAAACACAGGTTGAAATAAAAAAAAATCAATGCAAAGCTGGTAGACTTGGTAAAAACATTTATATAAAAAATAATAATAACTTAATATACAAATTTTATGTATAAATATCAATATTTCGCTTCTGTAGAAGGCATTATGCGTAACAAAGACTTGGAACATACTAGCCTATGTTGTCCAGGGATACCGCAAAACCACCACAGCGTCTTAATTTTCCTGACACTGAGCTAGTGTTGGTGTCAGATCGATGTGAGCTAGGTCTTACCCTCGGATACGACATTATATACTAGGTATAGTTTGGTCCGTCAGGGCATAGTAGGTAAACAATGGCCTTACATTTTTTGAACTCGAATATTTTAAACCAATATTTATGTTTTGTAAACATTATATTAACACGTCCTTCTCTCTAGCATGATGTAAGGTGGTTTGACATTGTGCGTGGTATAAAAATGTATGTACTGTATTTTAGATAGCTGTGTAAAAATATAGAAACATATAACTTTTAAACAATACGTATAAAATTCACTAACATACGATGTTTCTCGTTAGAAGCGAAATTGCAACGAATTAACACTTTACTTAAACCTTATTTGTATAACAGCCCTAACTAGTTCGTCAGTGATTGAAATGTGTGCAAAACAATTCTTAGATCCGGGATAGTGGGGATATTGGCTACGTATTTCGATAGTTACTTCTTGGAAATTCGTAAGTGACTTTTGTCTAGCTAGCATGTTCAGGATGAAACACTGTGCGATGATGAATGGAGGGAAAACAATTTGCAAGGAAAGTATCAACAAGAATTTTATACAAACTTTAAGTTCGTCATGATAGCATATTTTCATAATATTTATTGCAAAATCTCAGGTGCTTGCAGTGAACTAACTTCTCGTTCAAATTTTAATACAGCTGGTGAAATATAAAATTCTATGGTCACGTCTCAGTGCTTTTAAATATAATAAAATGCATGTATCACTTTAATATTTATATATTTTTGAATTCATTCGTATCATAATGGTCAGTCTGGTTGAAGCTACCTCTTTATTTATTTTTTTAGCATTTACTAAATCACGTATTACCAAACAACGCAACGCACTTGATACTTGTGAGAACCACATCCGAAAATTTTACTCTAGGCCAAATAAACCATTTTTCTAATAGACAATTGTTTTAAAAGTTTCCCCACACTAGGATTTTCTCCTGTGTCGTGACACCCAAATTTAAACAACAATTTCGCCCAGCCACTGCGCCTAATGGTTCATTTACAAATTACTTTTATTTACTTTAAAAGTATACGTTTTTATTTAAACTATGATATTTATTATAAGTATAGGTCTAGACATTAGAGCCTTTATTTTTAGGCTCTAATGTCTAGACATTTAAGTCTCTTGACTTATATTTAGGAACCTACTTCTACCTAAACATAATATTCAATTCGTAGACAGAAGGTCTAAAAATGTTAGCGAAAAATATACCGTATTTTCCCCAGACGATGTCCGTCGTGTTCTGTTTCTGACACAACGTATTATTTGTTTTGAAATAATATTATATCAATACTTTATCGGGACATAATCACGTACGAACAATAACGTGCCGCACGATCTCCAATAGACCCTAAATAAAACTATGCCATTCAGAAACATAAATATTGTTCTTCCCCAACAGTAGAAGGGCGAGAAGTCACTCATTGAGTTGATAGATGGATTCTGCACGTATTATAAAGTCTAGAATTGTGGTCTGTATATTGAAATAGACTTACCAGAAATGTGTGTGTTTGTTACATTTTATATTCTAAGTTTTATATTAAAGTTAGAGTTTTAAAACCTCTCCAACCAACTAATGTATTTGATCCAAAAGTATTACAAACCCCTGAGCTGCTGACTATCTAGCGGGTTACCAGGGTTTCGGCTCGAAGAGCAGGGCTAGGAACGGTGAGGTTTTTAGTCAGTAAGAGTCTGGCACTCTCTCTCACCTCATCGAAGGCGGGGAAGTCATAGGATGATTTTCCACCCTTAAATAAGACATCACAAGCCTTCCATTCCTTGTTTTATTTTCAAACATCCGCATCGTAACATAACATCTATAGATGTGTTATTTTCCAATGAATAAACATAGCAATAACTATACATCATCTGGACAAGTCTTAAGACTTTTTAACTGTCACATAAACTACCCAGCTATTTATGATTATTGACGCAAAATATCGGCCATAGCATAATATTGTCTCGTAGGTAGCCAATAAAATAGTTATAGCAGCGAACGAGCTTAGAAGCAAGCGTGGGTTGCTATTTTCATTAGAGCATTAAGTCAACTTGGGGTGGAAGCATTAATCTGTTTACGAGATATCGAGTTATGTAATCCTAGTCTTATGCTATGCAGTTGTATGGGCACAAATACATATTCTGATAATGGTAGTATCCTTTCGTACCCGCTGTTTTGGGATAGGATAGTCATATCTGATAATCGCTAAGGAGTATTTATGTGCTTAGTGCATGAACTCAAGACATTGCTCTGAGTTTAATTTGGTATTCATGCAAAGTCAGTCTGAATTCTGAGTAGTATTTAGTCAAAAATTTGTCCATTATTGGTATCTCTCTATCGACTGTATTGCAGTGTACAATGCTTTACTTCCCATCCCCAGGCTATTTCCTCAAATAAATAGTCAAAGTTAAAGTTAAATCATTTATTCCAATTAAACCATAAATAGGTACTTTTGAAATATCAACAAATAAAGAAATAAATAATAGCCTGGCAGTCTCTCCGTCAGTGAAGCTAGGTGCTCGTACCAAAGTGTAGCTTCAAACGGAGAAGAACGAGCAAGAAACTAAATGGCTTCCAGGGAATAACTGAAGATTAGGTGGTTTCATTAAAGGTTGAAATGATAATTACATTGCGTGGGGTATTCTGATAAAAATAAACGTATCACTCCTCTGGTATTGCGGATGTGCATAGGCGGCACTGATCGCTTACCATCAGGTGATCTGTCTACTCGTTTGCTTCCTATCTCAATAAAAAATAAAATATAATATACATATAGTACACCCACATATCTCCAAAAGTAGGTATGTTAGCATTGGATACGTCAAACATTATTTTTGTTCCTACATAAAAATAAACCGCCTAGACGCTTAATCATCTCTTCACATTACATATACACCTGTAGAATATTCTATTCTGAAACAAATACGAATATTTCTATTTTGTCTCTCTAAGATGTAATTCATAAATTATAAGATCAAAAGTTCCAAAAATAATTTGATTATGATTGGCGGAAAAACGTGATAAACTCTTGGAGTAGGTTTTCCGTGTAGTAATATGTTATTTTTTTATATCAAAAAATGTCGTTCGAAGGAAGTTGGTAATCTACTTAAAGTGGGAGAGCATTAGGTACAAATATTTTAGAACGATTTAATTTATTTTTGTTAAAAAACGTTTTGACCCGTATTGGATTAAAAGTCTTATTTCACAAGATCTGTAGTGGATTTCAGAGATTTTTCCATACCGTGGTACATTGTGAGATTCATTTATCACATACGGATGTTTCTCTGTGCCTACTGTAAACAATCGAGTAAACTTGTTCCATTGCGCCTGTAATATGAAACGGTTAGTGTTTACATAACCTACAAAAAATCTTACTCACTAATAATAAGCACAATCATGAAAATACTAAATGAACTAAACAGGAAAGGCGGCGACGACGTCGCACAGCCTACAGAGGCTGCGTCTACGTCTGCGCACGCTGCTTGCTAATGATGAAGAGTCCCTCTGTGACTCGAAACTAGTAGAGCTTTTCTCCATGAATGTACGTGAGTAAACCGAGATTTTTATTTAGTGACTGTTATCATGAAAGTTTATGTCAAATTATTTATAAAAACCATTGCAAATAAAAGAAACGCACAAAATAATGTTTAACACACCACTTCAGCTGAAATCCGGGTTAAACTTGGTAAACCATGACTTTAGTTTTGAAGAAAATCAAACGGAAATTTCCGGAAAATCCTAGCTCATTGTGTTCATCTGTAGGTACGTGAGAGCTCGTATTTTGCAGAGGAAAATTGGACGTGAACTGGATAGAGATAAGCACATCTTCCGAGATACCTGAATGCTCTTAAATAATGGTACATAAGTAGTAAACTGTATTATTTTTGGAGTACAATATTGCTATATCACTTTTTGTGGTTTGCGAGAAAGAGATGCAAATATAAAACTATCAATATTATATTTGCTCTGTACCGCGCACACAAAGTTACAAAATGAAGTCATTGAAGCCTACTACCTCGTTGGTTGAATGTAGTGGAATTGTCAAATAAGTACAGCCAAGGTCTCAGGTTCGATTCCGAATAAGGTATGCCTGCCAGAATTGTTGAGTTTTCAAAAAAGTTATTTTTATTAATTACAATGTTATAAATAATTTCAAATCGTACATTATAACTTTATCAATCAGGAACAAACTCCTAATCAAAAACAAAGTGTTGTTCTTGATAAGGCGTTTGACCTTTAATACTAAACGGAAAGAAACAAAATATGTTTTAAAAACATCAAAGTAATAATCGACTGCACGGTTGGCGCGGTGGCTGGGCAACTGGCTGCCGTGCAACGTGTCGCGGGTTCGATTTCCGCACGGAACAACTCTTTGTGATCCACAAATTGTTGTTTCGGGTTTGGGTGTCATGTGCATGTGAAATTGTATGTTTGTAAACGCACCCACGACACAGGAGAAAATCCTAATGTGGAGCAACGTTTTTAAAAAAAAAAAAAAAAAGAAAGAATAAACAAAAAGTTATCATGGTACAAAGTTAAACAAAACAATAGTTGTTATTATGTAATCAAATACTTCGCTTATCAAAATTGTAAACAGAACTTACCTATGTATTGAAAATGCTTAAAAGAAACTACACTTATTCTACTCTTTTTTTCATTTAACTAATATTATGTAAATTGCAACTTGAAGAACTCGTTCGTGCATCAACTTGTAACACCTTCGATTTCTTAAGTAAAGCCATAAATAATCTTATCTTATCTTAGAAAATATTCACGTAATTTATTTTAAAACTGCGTGCTCCTGTTCTACTGATATTTAATTTACTTTTTAAAAAAATAAATTACAAAGAAAATTGCTTCTTTTTATAAGATTTTCACTGAATTTGAATTTAGAAAACGCATGCATTCTTAAAAAAAATACTGCCTGAATAGAATCCAGCATTCTAATTTTGAATAAAGAATGACACGTGAACAAAACAAAAGATGGATCAGTCGAACCGCGTGAACGCAACAGTGAAGATCTCGCTGTACAGCGGGAAACAATAAAACCATCTGCACACCCAAAAAGGTTTACCTTCAAGTAATGCGGAGAGGAGCGTTTGCAGGGGTCTTCCACAATGGTTTGAAAGAGAGGCAGTGAGTGCGCATGTTCGCCGCGGTACATCGCAAGCCGGCCGGAGATCCACTCCAGTTCGGCTTGGAAACCCGGGGACGGCGCGTCGAACCCCGCGGCCTTTCTCGCTCGCCCGCAATGTAAACACTACAAAACTAGTTATTTTTTTAATTGGTGCATCTTACATGTGACTGTTCTGTGGAAAGTTTTAAAAAAGTTTTCGAAACAATTGACGTTTGTTGTCGTGTGTTTTTTAGGTAATTATTAATGTTGATATTTTAATTTTAAAAAAGTTTTTTCGAAAGTATTTTTGCTTGTGTATTTTATTTTTGTGTGGGATTTTCAGTGGTCGTCGTGTTGGTTAGAAAAGTTACTAAAGCTACACGAAATATGTATGAGAATTAGTTTAAATGTACTGTGGCCATTAACCGTAACTCTTATCACGCAACGTCGCCGTCACTTGCGTTCTATGTGACTTATTTTAACCCTTTCTGCAACGTAAAATTCGTTTAATTTATTTGATTATAAAATTACATTTAATTAACAGTAATATTTAATTCATAATTATATTTAACACTTATTAATCACTACATTATTAACTATACTATCTAATTAAAAACGTATAATTAATTAAATAATTATATTTTTCTGTAAAATATTTAAAATATCATACTAAATTTAATTATTAAATTTATTAATTAAAAACATGGTTATTAAATCAATATTAAATAATATTAATTACATTATAGATTTTTATCAATAAAGCAGTGTTTAAAAACTATTTAACCTACAATTACATAAAAAATATAACAATATCAATAAAAAATTAACCAATTTATGAACAATCACGGTCAAATAATAACAATACAAATAAATTAAAGCACCCGTAGATCCGTACTACAATACAAAAGACAATAAAGCAGGTTAAACCGAATTATTCCGACGAACCATTTCCTTATTACATCTCGTTATCTTAATTTGCATCGTATTCATGTTTCCTTTTTCGACTTTCTCCGACTTTCTCCGACTCTGCCGAGTTTTTCCGAGTTTTCTCTCGTCAAATCTTGTTAGGTCGCCGTCGGCCGCACGGACGCACCGCATCGAACTTGCATTATACTTACTAGCTTACATAATGAGACTTCCCTAAATTAAATTCTTTATCTTTTATTTTATAAATATACCCCTTTTCTATTGTCTATGGCTTTTTATACATTTTTGTTGTCTATGGTCCACGATTACCGCCAAGTTTTAGTAGTGCACTTTATTGTAATTATTCAATATAGCTTTTTAAAATTATTTTACAATCCACTTTTTTTTTAATTACTTGATATATCTTATTACATAATGTTCTTACAAAGAATTTAATCTTCGTCACACAACAAAGAAGCTTTACTTAGTGCTAAAAGACATGATTAATATTTACAGAGAAACGAGGTAGCATACAAATAAAAAGTATAACTACAAAAAATTAAATAAAATACTCACACCGTGTCCTTACTAATATTATAGTTACTACCATTAACATTATTACAATTGCATTTATAATACATCTGATGGCATCTTGTTCCCAAAATACCCTGTTCTAATATAATATTTATAGTCCGTTATTAGATTGAATCAAACAATGAATGGGCCTTGATTGGAATACAAATTTAAACAAGTACTCATGTCCGCCATTTTAATCCGCTTAGAACCAGATTATTCTGGTCCAGGGTTGTCTCAAGATGATAATCTAAGGGCTTGGTATTGGGCTAGTGTTCTTGTGTATTGAGTATTAGGTAATATTACTCTATGAGATGCAATATCGGAAGGCAATTGCTCTATCAGATGCAAATGGTAGCTTTGATATTATTACGTTGGCAACATTTCCTTCGGATTATGTACTCATAAATAGAATTTAGTAGAAGAGCTTCTACGCGCCTGTTTTTGAAAACAACGTCGTTATTCTTGGAAACGGATAAATCGGTTTTAAGTCTTTGACAGCCAATAGAAAACTGTTGAAGGCAAATCCTCCGCTAACGTCGGTCACCGGTGACCACCACGGCGTTCAATGTGTTAATGAAACTTTATACAGGCTGTAAACGGAATGCTCCTGAAAAAATTTAATCGTTTTTGTTTCTGTTATTTATACAACATCAGCCTTGTCCAGTAAATTACAACTTTTATTGCATAAAATAAATATTGAATTTAATTTTTTTTAAATAAAACTAGTTTTTAACAGGAGTGTTGCGTTTACCCATATGTATAGGTACTCACACGCAATATATTGTGGTCTAAATAGTTTAAAATTTGACAACTAATTGTAATTTCTCGCTTGTGAAATCATACGAAACCATACAAATTTCCCATACAACACTAATTTCATTATCATACCAATCCCCCTCTTATTCCGTAAGTAATACGAGCTGAAATAATTTGATAAAAAAAAACAATCTCTTTATTCAATCTCGATTCGTCATGTTTCCTTGTCTCAGGGATCAAAACATCTGACATTTGGAGGTAATTGGACACAAAGCGAATACAAAAAAAAATCTTCGTTTCACTTGCCAACATGTCTGAGAAGATTCGCTTAACTAAATACGTGACCCTTCAGCCTCACACAAAACAATTTGGGAATACAAATACAAGTGTATCTGAATACAGATACAAGTGTATCTGTATTTGGACTGAGTTGCATTTCTCCTTCGTGTGTCATCGTCAGTTCTACGTTGCGGGTTTTAAATAACATGATGTTTGAATATTGGTTTATTATTTTGTTTTTTAAACGGTTTTATTTATTGCTTGACTTGTTTGTTTGATTATATTAGATTTTGTAATTGGCATTTAAGCCCGTTCATGACGTCAGATCGGTGTGATATTTGGTACACACTCTTAAACTTGATGACCATACAATATACTTAATCAAATTTTTCCACAACTCCATTATGGATTTCGAGTGAAAGAGTTTGATTCGTACAACAGTTCTCATTTAAACAAATAATGTATTACTTGTTTTATTGTCAAAATATAAATCTAATAGATATAAGATTTTGCCCCGTTAAATTCGGAACATTAGGTACGTATTCAACTCCCTCTTTAAATCACTTTATCTATTAAAAATATTGGTAACAAAATCTTTTGTGTACTTAAATATCTAAGCAAATACAGGGACAGACAGCGAAAAGCGATTTTGTTTTATACTACGTGGTGATTATTGAAAAAGTTATTCTAGATATAGTTTTCGATTTAGTTTGTTGTTTTCGAATTTCGCAATTGCTGTACGTGACCAGTACCATTAGTAACAGTTTTATTTACTTTTAAAGTAATAGAAAAGAGAGCGCGTTTGGCCGGCTCGAATAAACTAACCAATCAGAGCACCGAACGCGCTCTCGTTTCGATTACATAAAGCAAACTCGTCCTAAGGTTGAAAGAGATTCGGTATACAAATATAATAATGGCTTTACTAATATAAATATTTTCTAAGTTATAATCCTTCGGGGATATCATTTGGAAGTGATGTTATGACATTACATTACATCATGCCTTCTTATCCCCGAAGGAGTAAGCAGAGATGTACATTTTTTATATACACACCCACGCTTCGTCCATTATGTTTTAGCAATGGGTAGAGTGGGTTATAAGTAATTGGTATAAGAATAAACATATAACGTCTGCTCTGTTAATTCTTAATCTAACAGCACATAATGCGTTAAGAGCCTAGAAATATTTAGGCATAAGTACAAGTACTAATACGTAATAGTACTTATACATACCTACCTGTTTTTTAACTCTATTGAAAAGACATACATAGCTACTATTCGTATTTATGTTATCAACACAAATCAACCCTGATTGAGACATTAACAAATCAATTTAACTTTTATAAACACACATCTTTAAAATGTAAAGACATCAATCAATTTTGACCTTTGTCTAGTATTAGGAAACCAGTAATTTTAGACGATTTTCCGATAGTCATTCTAGTTTATTGACTTTTTAAAACACTTAGGTTAAAGAACGTGGTAATCTATAATTTACCAAGTTTTACTACTATTTTGGGACATACGAATAAAAGGCTGATGCCTCAGTTAAATAAACTTAAATACAATGATTGACATACCTACAAATATACTACCTCATATTGCGAAAGAATAGGTAGGATTTTTTTTTTATATTGTGTATTGAAAAAATGCCTACCAATATAATATTTTTCTTCGCTATTGAACACATTGTCTGTTAAAACAATTATACTCTCCAAAACGTAAAAAAAATACATAGAACATTTATTAAATAAATAAGACTGGCACAATGATTGCATAAATTGTCTTTTGTCGAGAATTTCGCGCAGCAGCGTGGCCGAAACGGACATTAAAAAAACAAAATGGAGTAGGGGCTTATTATGGTTGTGATGGGTTTCAACCTGTCACTACTTAAGTACCTACTATAGCAAATTAAGCCCCCACTTTAATGTAGGGACAAGCGAAAGGCCTTTGCATAAAAAGTTCTGTGCCACCGTGCTCAGAAAACTCAAGTATTTTTGAGCAATTACCAGCAACGTGGCTTTTGACCGCGTCATTTTGCTGCAGGTAACATAATGTTAAATGTGCCTATTTAAGTATTTAACCATGCTTGCAATAAACAGCAGAGTTAAATGTAGGGAATAAAGAGCAGCTGACTTTGGTGGGATATTCTCGTAATCGTCAGTAAAGCTTATTGACATTAAATTTTATAGTAAATGAAATTCATTGAAACTAAACCTAAGATTAGACTTAGCAACACTCATTTATACCTATTTGCTAATAAATCTTAGCAACAGAAAGGGCAAGAAATACTTAGAAGGAAAACCTTAATTATAATTCTCCAACCAAAGTACAATAACCTTTCCTATAATATGTAAACATGCTGTATTTTATTTTACGCTTTTAAAAAGCAACTGTATCACTTTCAAATATTAAATTGAATAGAACATAATATTCAACCACATTTAAATCAGTGTTCCAAATTCAATATCAAAGCATATGAACCGTTAAGGTTCAGTCAGCATAATACAACAGCCTGTATAGTCTTCTGGAACAACCGCATAAACTTGTGTCTATGAGAATGGTCCTTTGTGCTCACCCTGTATTGCACTGAACGTAGTGTCGGGAGAACTTAATGTGGCTTGCCGCATTGCATACTGAGCTTGACCATAATATGGCACGCTTATTATGTAGCCATTATATTATTGCCATAATGCTCTTTTAAACTTAATTAAATATTTAGTTTTCTATAAGTTTTGTCGATTGAACTTATCAATTAAAAGGTTTCGAATTCTATTAAAGAGCCTTTTTTAAATACGAATGGTATTTATGGCTTGATCAGAAGACTAGTATATGGCACACTGTAAAATATAATTTAAGAAAAACAAATATTATTGTAACATTCTTCCTTTTTGCTACTAACTGCATAGGTACAACTTATTCTCTGATTCGAACAGTTTAAATAAGAAAATACTAACTTTTTAAACTGATTCCAGAATCAAAATTTTATTTAATGCTACATAAATATTCGAATCGTAAAAGGTAAACATAGGTCCCTACTATTTAAAAGGTTATTTTATATCTAATATATAAAAGTGGTTGGCTTTTAGCTAGATAGGTAGTTAATAAAAAGGGTAAAAACCTCTTAAAATGAGGTCGACAATTGTATTGGAAAGAAATTGTGGTATTTTAAGTATGTACTTTAGTATCGTGTTTACTGTTTTGTTGAATCTCGGTTTATTGTAAATTAAATTGCTAGAGTCTGATTTCTTTTAGGTAAATATCTGTTAAATGCTATTATTATGTAGCTGTATTACAACAACGAAGCTTTGATTTCTGAATCGGGAAAACCATTATTATATTTTTTTAATATAAACGTTGAAGGAATTTCTCTTATATCATGTGTGCCTGAACAACAAATTGAGGATCACACAAAGAGTTGTTCCATGAGAGAATCGAACCCGCGACAACGATAACCGTACAACCGATACTATTATTCTAGATAACTTTCAGTATATTGCATTAGGCCCAAAACTTGCGTAGTATAAAAGTAAATATACCATTTACTACGCCGTATGGGGTAAGCTGAGCGAACGGTAAACGAATATTTCTGTGTTTTATACACAGAAATATACGCTTGGAACACAGAAACGTATGACTTTTAATACATAATATATACATACATAACCTCACCTGTTTCCCATGGGGGTAGGCAGAGACAATGGAACGCCAATTACTACAAATCTTACAGACCTTTCGCTTCATCAACAGGTATCAGTAGTTTCATGCACGTGAATTTTAAATTCTTTCTAAATAGTTTTTAGTCACAAATCAGTCACAAAAGACACATTAGGTACCGGTTTTTCTACCCTTTTGTAACAAATATCCTTGATATACACAACAACCTAATAATATCCATATCTAAACAAGACCCAGGTAGAGTATACACTTTATATACCTGGGCTGACAAAAATAGAAGTGTAGACTTAATTTAGATTGATTATTTAGTCTGTAACTGAAACCGAAGTGCTTCTAAAACATATTTAGAACCACATTAACGCCAGCTGAATATTTTAAATACTAAAACGAAGTATGAATATTTTATACGGTAATTAAAAATTGTGTTGTAGACAGAACTTTCTTGAGTTGATTAGTATATTTTATGAATACGTGACTTAATTTCATGCAAAAGGGTACCACTTTTTTTACTTATGAATAAATTATAAAGTTTTAAAAAATCGAGCATTACCATAGTACTTGTTATAAAAGAGATTGTAACTAAACTGCCTACGAGTATCTGTTCGAGAGGTTACAAGCGCACAAGGTCTCGTGTTCGATTTTGTGGTCAGGCAAAGTATTAATGGTATTTTAAAAACATTAACTGATGAAAGGAAACTGTTGAAGGCAAATCTTCCGCTAAGCATCGGTCACCAGTTACAGACGTGGCGGTTAACGTGTTAATAATAATAATTGTAGAGAAATTAGTTCACTTCATATTACTTAATACTAGTAACATAATTGGTGACAGTGTTACCTTTACTTAACCTTTCGGGAAATTAAAGACGCCATAATTGTTATGTTACATTAAACATGTTAAAGTTCATATTTTCCAGTATTAAATTATTCCTTGCTTTTTCAATTTATTACAGGATTATAAAGAAACTTTACTTCATACATTTTATACACTGTTTAATCAAACTTGTTACCTTACGTGCTCTTAATTAGATTCGCGTGGAACAATATTTCATTGGAAACATTTATAAATAACTTTAGGTTTATTTTTAAACACTTACATCGTTTAAGTCAAATTATATTAATTGAGAATTTAAATGGACTTCGTTTTTATTTATTTTTAGCTCCAATGAGATGTCACATAGTAAAACTTTCAAATTTTTCGGTAAACGTGGGGAATTTACCTATCTCCTACTACCTTTTCTGGTGAAATATTTCTCCAGTAGTGGACGTTTCTTGATGATAATGATAATTAAATAGACTTTCAAATAACGTGGTCAAGTAAATAATAAAAGTCGCATATTTGGATGTCTTACTCAAAGGAAGTTGGTGGATTAACCGCATTGGGATATCTTTTTACCAACTTCCCAATGGAAGTTGCTGAACAATTTTATAGGAAACTAAGCTTAAGACCGAATTGGTATTTAGATACAAGTACGCAATTTTCGCTTTATAATGACTAAATTTTAAACATTTTAAGCAGAATTTACCTTCCACATTCTTCCATCGTCGCTAATTTTCAACACTAGCGCCATCAGAAACAAACTACAAATAGAACAAAAGATTACGTCACGGGATCGTAACAGTTTGTTCAATGTTTTATAGCTTTCCTTAATAGGTATTATTCAATTGATCCAGTTAACTTAACTGGCATTTTACCTTCTAGCCAGATGGGACGATGTAATAACCTGATGGTCTTCGATGTACGGAACGACATCAAAGAGTATTTGGACTTGATTGTTATTGTGTTATACGACTGTGTTAGTAGGTTTTTTTTTATGTTATAAGCCGATTAACTAGCAGACGGAAAAAATATAGGGATACCAAGTGATATTGATAGTGATGGCAAGCAATCACCGCCGCCCATATACCCTTGAAACACCAAATGCGTTACAAGCGCGTTGCTGATTTTTTGGGGGTTAGGAATTTAAGGGTTGTTGGAGAATCAGGGATTGGGAAGATTGAGAAGGGGGGCCTCTGGTAACCTCGCTCACACAACGAAACACAACAGTGTCAGAAGAGTTAGCAGTGGCCACTTACAGGTTGTTGATATGTGTGATGTGACATGAGGTATTATAAAAGGTGAATTCTGCCCGTTCTATTGAGAATTAAATAGCATGATCAGTTTTTATAGTAGTGCGTTCCGATTTGATGTACTATTGAGTTAATTATGTTGAAATGGACGTATCAATATCCAGATGTGTTTAAAGATAAACTGTGCACTAGAGAATAATCGAAATGCTCGCCACGAAAAATACATTATATCATTTATTTATTAAATTAATGAATAACATTCCAATAACGATTTTAGCAAATAAATAAATAAATTAATCATCTACAGCAGAATCCCCTGAGCTTAACGCTAATAGTTTTCACAGAATACATTTTTTACATCCATTATTAAAAAGGACAGTGATTGTAAAATGATAAACCAAATAAATGAAGCTTTTTTTTTATCAATTACTTTATGCAATTTGTATGAAATAGGAAATACATTAATATTTAAAATCCGGCTACTCTGATACAAATATTTGTTTCCTTTTAAATTTTCCCTATGTATGTAGGTATGTATGTTTGTGCGCGATTATCTCGAGTTTAGCTGTACCGATTTTGATGCGGTTTTCAGTATAGTATTTTTCAGATTTACACGACTCAAAAAGTGGAGGTTCGCAAATGTTAAATTAATGGTGGCTCACTTCTAAAAACCAGCTATTCTGTGTAATTCAATACTTATAAAATAATCTAGGTAAGTTTCAAACCAACATAATATTATCTAATATATAAAATTTACACGTCATAATGTTAGTTACCGTACTTCTCCGAAGCGGCTTTACTGATTTTTACCAACTGATATTCAGTATATCTGAGAATCGGCCAATATCTATTTTCTAGAAAACATTTATAAGGCAAAACAAAACAGTTAGTATTATTATATTAGTTAGATCTTACCCACAACCTTTTCATGGCGGATTGGCAGCAACGACTGTCGCAACCGAGGGCTGGGCTCGCTGTCATTGCAGCGGTAAGTCCCCTCTTTGAGGAGTGGCTAGAGAGGCGCCATGGCGTCCTCACCTACCGCCTGACGCAGGTGCTTACCGGACATGGGAGTTTCGGTAGGTTCCTGTTTTTGATTGGGCGGGAGGAAACGCCCGGGTGTCATTACTGCGAAGACCGCCCGGAGGACACGGTGGAACACACGGTTGCGGTCTGCCCTGCGTGGGCTGAACACCGCCGTGCCCTCAGGGAAGTAATCGGCGACGGCGACCTCTCGCGTCCGGCTTTGGTTCAGACCATGGTGCGGAGCGAGGGGGACTGGGATGCCGTCTCCTCCTTCTGCGAAGCAGTTATGCTAGCTAAGGAGGAGGCGGGACGCGTGAAGGAACGAACTTCCTCACGCCCTAGCCGACGCGAAAGACACTCCGGGCGTCGGGGATCGCGTGACGATCTCCGGCCACCGTAAGTGCGGGTCTGCGGGCGGCGAGCAAGGGTAGCTCCCAGCCAGACCAGAACCAGACCCGTGCGTGCGGCGCGTTGCGTTCCGCGCGCGCCTCAAAGAGCCATCAGACCACCACAGATGGGGCCCAGTAGGGCTGATGCTTAATCCGGAGCTGCGGACTACCTAGCGGGTTTACCGGGGCTCCGGCTCGACAAGCAGGAGTAGGAACGGGGTGGTTTTTAGTCAGTAAGAGTCTGACACTCCCTCTCGCTTTGCCCTGGCGAGAGAAGTCATTGGATGATTTTCCCCCTGAAAAAAAAAAAAAAAAAAAACCCACAACCTTTGGGAGTTAAAAAGATATCTTTATTCTAGAAAACCAAACAACATAATCATAGGGTAATGACTTTAAAATCTTTAATTAAACATAGTAAGGGTGTTCGTGTATTATTAGACACATACTGGCCTTTAAAAAGGGTAGTACCATGGCCTACAATTAGTCTACAATCACATCTACCCACTGAGTAATTAATATTTGAAACTATGTAGTTACTTAGTTATTGGTAACCAGGTTAAAATAATAATGTCTATAGGTTACTTGCCTAAAATATAAAGTTGTATACCTAAATTAGCTACATCCGCGCGGTTTCACCCGCTCTGCTTGGCTCCTATTAGTCATAGCGTGATGTTTTATATCCTTAGCTTTCCTCGATAAATGTACCATTCAACACAAAAATAATTATTTAAATCGGACCAGTAGTTCCGGAGAATAGCGCATTCAAACAAACAATCAAACAAACTCTTCAGCTTTATAATATTAGTATAGATGTTATTGCAACGTCACGCGTTTTATCCCCAAAGGGGTAGGCAGAGGCGCACACAATGTAGACCCACTTTTCACTATTTGTGTTATAAGTCCCAATAGGGGTGAGCCTATTGCCATATACTGGGCACGATTCTAGACTTCGTGCTACTACTGACATATTAATCGAAAAAAGCCCAGTAATACTTTTCCCGATCCTGGAACCGAACTCGAGACCCCTTGCTCGGCAGGTGCACTTAGCGACCACTCGACCAACGAGGCAGTATACCTAAATGCTTAATTATTTCATAAATAAAATAAACTGTTTAATAAACGCTTAAAAGGGTGATCCCTAAACACTAGCTAGCTTTTCACACAAACAATCATCGAGATATTTTCCCATATAAATGGCAAAAGGGTCTCCTTTTATACAGCTGGTCTAACAACTAGAAAAAATTTCGTCAATCTACAATAAGTCATTAATATAGATAGTCCACCATTATACAACACAAGAACGATTGGACAGTGACGTATTCAAAACTAATTGGCGAACAGTACGTACCTACATAGGCCTATAGGTACATACCTTTCCCCTTAAGCGAAATCAAGCATAATGTACATGTAACGTTATGTTACAATTTGGTTTCAGAGGTCTACCTGCGCCTGACTACCTCACCTAACTAATGCTTGCTAACCGTAAGCCAGAAACCACTTAGCGACTAGCCCCTTGTTACATTAATTAGACAAAGTACTAAATGATTACTAGCATGAACTATCTTGGGTAGCCCGTAATTTCCAGTTTCGATATTCAATCTCTCATTAATTCGCTGTTATTAAAGGAAATCTTATGCTCTGTTGGCTTTGAATTGAACTCTGATAATACATTATGTTGGTACATAATTATTATTGGATACTACAAATAGCTTCCCAGTATGATGTAATTTATTGGGAGGCTGTTTATTATTGCTTTACATTCGCTTAGCAACATTTTAGTAATAATTCGGAGTCAGGAAGTGTTTCGTATACAGTCACTAATTAATTCATCTCCGTCAAATTACATAAGGTCATTGAATGTAATTATTATTCTCTCTTTGGAACTGAAACATTAACTAAACACGACTATAAAGAGATAGTATATGTCAATGACTTTGTATGTTGTCAAACGTAATTTTAATCCGAATATAAACCTAAAATACCATTGGATTATCTAGAAATTGAGTGTAACTCTATATACACATATTATTTTCCTCTTTCATACGCAACCATATGAGAAAATACCTATAGTAAAGGCTTCATTCACTTAGCTTCTATCAAAATCACGAATATATCTCTACCACAAATTCGGATGTGCATTTAGATCTCCTTCATCGATATTCCTCGCCATTGATTGGTATCAAAAATAGACCCTTCACGCTTCCAAAACTTGCCTACTTCAGCCGTAAAGTCGTTTTGCGAGCTTACGAGCAGATCAACTCAACCAGATTTCCTTTTTATTCAAATTTGGTCAAAATTATAAATGTTTAACTAGTTCTTGTGATTTATTCACAAAAACTAGTTCATATTATTAACAAAAATTTTAATCGGCGGCCTCATCTAGTTATTTCAAAGATTGACGTATAAAAGTGTTATTTTGTAACCTACTTGCAGAAATAAATATCATTTATCATTTAATATATGACTACTACCAGTTTAACTTGATGGAAAATACAAGCAAAACATACAATTTAAAGATTAAAATACGATTACTTTTTGTCTTTAAATATTCTTACTACATATTACTTAAACCTCGGTAAATAAAAAGGTCCTGTAAAAACGTGTCATTAGTTTCTTGATTTCAGAGAAATAGAAGGTCGAGTTTACTTTGCAAACATTTCGGTTAGGAAGATTTTATTTTAATCTCACTTGAAACGACTACATACAAATAGGAGGCAAACCTTTTAAACTAAGTAGTTTCTAAATAAATTTGTCCAGAGGGAGCCTGTATAAAAACCGAAAATAGAGCGTAACAAGAGTAAAATTGTTTCAAGTTTCGAGCTAAACCAGCCACCTATTTAAAAATAGTGGTCAGTCCCAGTGAGATTTGGGCATGAATGGAAAAAAGGAACACAGTTATATAGAAGCACATACATACATGTATGTACAGTCCACCAAATATCTTTGGCAAAGCGTAAACGAAAACCGCTCTTAGTGCTAAGTTGTAAAGTCGATGTAAATGTCAAATTGTTGCCATGGAAATGAGCGTGACTGTACCGTGTACGTTTTATGTGAGCTCAACGTGCCCACTGTCCCATGAACGACCGCAAACTAAAGCCAGATACCTAAACACTCAAACGAGAATTTGTAGAAAGCAATGACTTTGTAAAGAAGTTGGTTTACATTCACTTGAAAGAGAGAAACTGAAAGTAGGTTTGCTTTATATAGACGCATGTTATTTCAATGCCTTGCTGGGTTAGATTAAATGTCCGTATGTAACTTATGTCGTAGTTAAGAGTATTATTACGCCTGTTATTTTTACAAAAGGGTAAGCAGAAGTGATTTTAGATGACCCACTCACTTTTTTGTCAGTTGATTTATATAACATAAGGGTGATTGATACATGATCTAAACAGACTTCCAGGATATGTACTGTTTTATTAAAAATTTAATCAGTATTTTGCCCGAAGAAGATCGGACCGAACTTCAGTACTATAGCGCTCGAATAATAGTAACACAACACTGGTTGTACTAGGCCAACGAGAAAGTCAGTCAGATAGACATTGTAAGATGTATTAAGTTACTACAGAAACAAGAATAAATTGGCAAAGGCTGAAGTCTTGGCACAACACACCGCTGCACTGCGCTCAGTCAGCAACGTTGTCACTGCGGATGTAGCGATGTTGCCGCTAATATGAGCGATATAGCAACGTTGTCACTGCGGATGTAGCGATGTTGCCGCTAATATGAGCGATATAGCAACGTTGCCGCTTACACACGCGACTCCGCAGTTATGAGCGGTGGTAAAAGATAGGCAGAGGTGCAAATAACAGCTTTTATTTTGTGGTAGATCGTTCCAAAGTGGTAGTGGATTGGTAAACAAGTATCCAACTTTCCTTCCTTAAAAGTCATAATTTGCTAAGAATTGATCAGAGAGTTTAAATATTTTTAGCCGACTTCAAAAAAGGAGGTTTTCAGTTTGACCTGTATGTATGTTTGTGCGCAATTATCTCGCGTTTGGTTGAACCGATTTTGATGCGATTTTCAGCATAGTAGTTTTCAAACTTAGGAAAAGGTTTTAGAGATTATAACTGACTTAAAAAAATGGAGACAGTAAAGAAAATAGAATTATATCGAATATTGAAGTAGAACTTCAAAAAATGTATCATTTAAAAATGTGTTCATCTTTAAATATTTAGACAACGTGCCCTAATTAGTGTCTACCACCACTTTGCAATGAGACACCGCGCAAAGATTTCGTCTATATCACAAAACTATATCTTTAATTGATTTCATACAAAAATACATGCTACTTCATTAGTAACTTCCGATGAATTGATAAATCTAATATCTCTCCATGTATAAACGTATCTTCATTGCAAGAGAATTATTGAAACACGTTTGAATCGAATAGAAGTAAATCATTTCGAATAATATCTGTGAACCGATCCGAGCCCGCTCGGTAAGCGCTTGTTAAACATTTGTCAAATGGTAAATATGTACTGGTTAGTATGGAGTATATATCGATATTAAGTGTGGAAGAGCCATGCTTCGGCACGAATGGGTCGGCTTGACCGGAGTGATACCACGGCCTCATAGAAAACCGACGTGAAACAACGCTTGCGTTGTGTTTCGTTGTAAGTGAGGTTACCGGTTCCCAATCTTTCCAATCCCCGATTCATCAACAACCCTTAAATTCCTCACCCCCAAAAGGCCGGCAATACACTTGTAACGCCTCTGGTGTTTCGGGTGTCTATGGGCGAATGCTTACTATCAGGTGATCCCTCAGCTTGTTTACCGCCTTATACAATAAAAAAAAAACTTGATTTTTTTTACATTATGAGGAAACTCATAAAAATAAAAGTGTTTGTTAAATTATTATTTTACTTACTTTCATCGATCTTTCGTTAATGCAAAAGTTTAAAGAAGTGAAACACGGAAACTTAGTTCTTTTTTTTTTGTTAAAACGTTTAAACGAATACTACCTATTTGCAGTACAGCGTACTTAGCTAATCCTTCCTTTACTCAAAGCGATGCGCTTACATAAGGCATTACAATCAGCAAAGTGATCATTATTTATTGGTACAAGTTCATGTGGAAAAACAATAAACTCACATACAACCACAAAATTTATTACCATTGTAACGTAGCCATATCCCGAAGCAAACACATGTCTTCATGTTTCGTGTAAATCGTATTGATTCAGACTAAATATCAGGTATCTAGAACATTCTATATGTTATTTATGGAAGAAACTTGGCAAACACGACACAAATACGACCAATTTATGAAAAACGTGTGTACCTGTATACGTTGTTATGTTAGCATTTTATTCTGTAGGCTTTGTAGACGAGGATAATTTACTTTGTGACCTCGTTTTTACCATGAATTTTCGACATGTTAACGAGAATGCTTTGAACATTATATTATAGGGAACAATTTCCGTGTTCTAGTAAATCCCGCAGTATACTGCAGAACGCTTAAGGCCTTAACGCCTACCTTTGTTGTTGAAACTTTTCTATTCTATGTCAATGAGCAGGATTGGCAAAAAGTACCGTATTTTTAGGCATCATACTCTTCACAGTCAAACAAATGTTATAGAGTTTTATATACCCACTATATAGGTATATAGGTCAACCGGGTTCGATAGCATGGAGAACATTCAGATAAGGTAATAGTTTGTACCTTCCTGCAAATACAGCACAGGATGTATCTCTACAATGAAGTCAAATGACTTAATAAAGGTCAGAGAACGCCACTGGATGCAGGTCGCTTCCAACCGGCCGATCTGGAACTTATTAACCCTTCGTATGTTCAGAACGCGGATTCACGCGAGACACAATGTGTTTTCTATTGTTTTCTTATATACGGCATACGTGATGTTAAGCCCATGTTTGGCAGTGGATGTCTTGTAGTTGATATGATGATGATGATGAATAGTTAGTTGGTCCAGCAATCCATAAATGTATGTAAGCTGTACAATGAGTAGTTACCAAATACACGCTTAAATGGGAAACAATGAATTGCTCAATTCCACATTAATCTCAAATCCAGTCGCATAGATACACAAATCGTGATTTATATTTGATATTCATCAATAACAGGATTAGTCCTGATTGTGCTATTTACGTTACATTACCTAATAAACTAATAACTGATAATTATTGTGATTGGTAATGTCATAGAGGATTTGGTATAATGTTGTAACTACTGATATTTGATATCGTTGTAATGTATCGCCTTCTTGACACATAAACATGAGATCTTATATAATATCAGTATTATATAATATCAGTGCATATCATATTATTGGGTGGTGGTTGATACTATGATAATAATAATACATACGATATATTTCTCCATGCTCAAAGTTATGAGTAGTAATTCAAGCAGTCATGGTGTTGCTACAAAACTTACTATATTAAATTTTGTCTATCAATAACTTGTGTTTGATATTTCGACTCAAATCAACAGATAGTGTAACATTATAAAGATAAGTGGTACATTTCTTTATAAAAACATAACATTGATATTTTTTATTATTATTGTCTACATACGATACAATTCCAGGATCTTTTCAGAATCACAATAACAAATTCCAATCATTAGGGTGCTTTTCGATAAGAGATGTGCTATGCTACGTTACTATCCACTCTAACGTCCAGCCGCGCACGGCATCCGAACCGCGCGCGACTCGCAAGTTCGTCGTAACAAAAAACCTATATAGCTACTGAACCGTAATGCCTAGAATAAAGAAAAGAATACCAAAAAAAAGATTGAAGAATACTGATCAATCTTAACGATATTTTAAAATCTTTAGTTAATCTTTAAAATACAATAAAACGGGTTAAACATGAAACACAGAAAAAAAAACAGAATTATTTCTACCTTTTTAGAATATACGGCACAACTATTGCATATTTTATCAATAAAATATTTTTACAACAAACTAGACTCATTACCCTTTCTTTTGATGTATATATGATTATATTCGGTTAACTCTAAGTATTGTAATTAAATCGAAAGAAAACACTACTCGTAATTTTACACATCAAAAAACCTGAGGAACACATTGACATTATTATGGAATCTTCAATGAATTTAGTATATTTCTCTTTGAAAAATGTATTATTTTGCTTATTACGAAATGTATTTCGATATTTTATATACTATTGTAATGCAAAGTATGTAAAATATGTATAAACAAAACTAAAAGTGGCCAACACCAGACCGGCCATTTTTTTCGAAACAACAATCGTTTGAAGTTAAAATTAGACTAGATTTATCAGCTAAAACTGTGATATTTGTACATCATCGTAAAGCACAAATCTTCTAGTTTATTTTGATGTATAACACTTGCAAGATAAATTAAACAAAACTGTAGTATTTACGACATAATTGTTGAAACTCACAAAAACACTTCAAAAACGAGTCAACTAACTTTAAAAATTTATATTTTGTTTGTCAAAGCATATTACAACGCCATGTCCTATTTTTTCGTCGAACAATTTATTCAGCTGTATAGATAATCAGTCAAAACTCACCAAACAAGACCGTATTTTAAACTAGAGGGAGTTAAACAGAACTCGTCACTTTGGATACTATAGTATCCATGGACGTTAGAGTGGCTATGGAGGCATTTGACTTCCACCAATCATATTAGTTGGTACACACAGCTTAGCACTAGTTGAAACGGACTTAGCTAAGCTATGTTTTTTATATGGAAAGATGCGTACTATGGTTTCAAGCTTTGAATGTGTGTTATGGATGGCTTTCCTACTTTCGCTGCATCACATACTAGAGCTGCGCACGGTTATTTTGCGGCGGCACATCTTCATAGCATATCTTACTCGTACAGCTACATATATTATCTTAGTATCAGTGGAAACGGTCACGTCGTTTCATAGCTTTACTATTAAATCTTCGTAGCATAGCTACATAGCACATCTCTGGTGGAAAAGCTCCCTTACTTGGAAATATTATCATTAACAAAACATTTCAATTTACACATTTTTTTTTCCAAGTAATGAAACCGATCTGAATACAAAACGTACATTTTGACTCCAATGTCACAGTCATTATCTCTTTTCGCATGAATTCAATGTAATAATGATGTTTCTAAGAATACTATAAATATGTCAAAGGCGTCAAAATCAGGGCGGATTGTTTTGTGACAATTGTGTAGGTATAGGTACCGTACCGTACTGCTTTGTTTATCGTGTGATACAAAAGCAAGTGTAGCTTATAAGGTATTTGGTTCCTTTCTTGAAAATGCGAGTTCTCTGTAATATCTATAACAGAATATGATTACATAAACCAAATATATAAACATAAAACTATTGTATTACAAACATGACCTTTATTACTAGAATAGCTTTAAGTGGGCTTTACACTGAATACACTGCCTAGGCCTGTATTCATTGTAAAATGGAAAATTTCGCAATAGAAGCACGGAGTCTAGTATTGTATCCAGTGCAGGTACAGGTACAGTCTGCATTTCCAAGATCTACTTCGAAAATTATCCCAATTCTAAATAAAAATGTTACCTACGTATTTTTGCCAAAACGTTATATTTAGCCCAATCTACTGTCTAATATGAACATGAACAATAACAAACAAACAGCAGTAACAATTAGAATCAAGTTCAACGAGTTGAACTCACTATAAACTTAGTATATCGCAACAAACAATCCTTGTACAATTATTTTGTAAGAAGTTTGGGCTTTTAAAGTGGATTCCCAAGTAGTCGTAAACCTTTCCGTGTTACACCACTAGTTTAGAAGTGCAGACAGCTACACATCAAGGTGTACAAACCCAGTATAACTTGGCCGTTGAATGTGTAGAAAGGTCATACAAAGCGAGACCATGATATACTGGTTTTGTATAACCCTATGTGTAGTGAGTACCACATCTCAACGCTGACCCATGTCTTGTGCAGGTCTTACTCGGCACTTAACTAACTATGCCACTAACTAAGAACTAATTGTTTGGATTTAACAAACGACTATGTTAACTAGACAATTGATTATTTCGTTTTGTGTTTGTTTGTGGAAAGTTTTATTAAGGGATTGTTTTTTTCTGTCACTTTTCTGGTACAATAGGGAATATAAAATTACTTTGTTTATGGCTAAAAATTTGAAATTGTGTGGCCAACTAAAAACGTTCTTATGGTTTTTTTTTGGAGGGGAAAATCATCCAATAACTTCTCCCGCCTTGGGTGAGGCGAGAGGGAGTGTCAGATTCTTACTGACTAAAAACCACCCCGTTCCTACTCCTGTTTTTAGAGCCGGAGCCCCAGCTCTGGGTCCTCAAGGTCGACATTAGAGCATTTTAACGTTTTAAGTTCCAAGATATAATTAATACTGGTACAAAACATATTTTGTGGAAATAATGTAAAGGAAAATTACCTACTTTAAACTAACTACTTAAGTAGATACATGCTCGGCTTACGTTAAATTAATTACGAACCTACGTATATTAATATAAAGTTGAAACTTCAACACTTGTACCGTCACATAAAATGTTCAAAAGCTTTCGAATTCTATTCGGTTTTAATTAAAGTTATGACTAGACCACACCGTTCGGTTCTGTCACTACAACCCGGTTCCGTGCTCATGTTATCTGCCTAACGTTCACTAAAATCCATTTATTTCACAAATCCCGCCACAAAAAGTCGCGCGAATATAAACAAAATGGTGGACACGATGATACGCTCAAACAAATAGTGTTTTAGTGAAACGTGAATAAATAGATTGGAAATGGAACTTAGTTATGGAAATTGTATGAATAATCTGATAGAGAAATTATTTTTGATTCTTTCTGTATCAACTGACATAACTGCTCTTTATATATCACGTTTTGTTTGGAAAATACGACAAATTATCCGTCATTTACAGCCGTACTCGGAGTCATTTATAACCTCTCGTCTGCAGGTATATAAGACACAATAGAAACCATATTATGTCTCGCGTGGATCTGCATTTCGGCACATCGGCATACCACAGGCTAATGGTTACTTAACCCAGTCCTTAGCAATTGTTTTCGGAACAAATTCGTTAATAATAATCATTAAATGTCTTTGAATACGGCATTTAGACCAACAAAAACTAAATCAAGCATTGTGAAAATATGCTTAAGCATATAGAAAATATCATAGAGTTTATAGACTGTAACTAGATTCTCAAAATATATCACATTTATACAACTGTTAAATATGTACCATGCCGAGCTAAGTTTAGCATGCTTAATATGTACCCAATTATTATATTCAGCATACCCAATAAGTACCCAATTACTGTTCGTTCTACATAATCAAACTATAGTATGACACTTAATAAAATTTATAAAACGAAAATAATACTAAGCTTCTGTCTGTCTTTAAGTGTACTAAAGTCACTCTACATATTCTAGCAAACAATAACTTAGTTAAATAAAAAATAAACCAAAAAAAACTCAATTTAAAAAACTAACACCTTTGTTTACAACTTATTTGAGTCCATAATTCAACTTAAGTATGAAATACAAGTAACAAATAGAGCTGACTTTATGTATTTCTCTTTTATTGTTTAAATTTTATTTTACGACGTTCAAGTTTACGGCTCGCGGTCACTGCGGGGATCAAAGCACAATAATCCGCTGAGTTAGTTTCGTTTTATTGGATTTACTAGACGTAGTTGATGGTAATTTGGGAGAGCATTTAGAGGGGAGTGAATAGGAAAGGGAATGTAAATTCAAACATATTTTGACCCTTATAAAACTGTTTTGTAGTAATTGTGTGTTTCATTTTTGAGTGTGATTGTATTACGTTGAACATGTTACCGTATATTTTCATACTTTTGTTTATAAAGATTCTTACTTTGGTTTATGATCTGAGGGAATGTATTTTTCTAACATAAAACATTCATTGTTCTTTTTTAAGCAGATAAGCGTCGGCTTCATATGATTTTATGTTTTAATTCTACAGACCAGATACTAGATAATTGCATTTTAGTTATATACTTTTTATAAATACTAGCTACGTTTTAGTTACTAAAGCTAACAACACCATTAAACACATGGGGTTAATTTAACCACTTACCAATGCTACACTAAACTCACTAATACCGTTACACAAGGTTTAAATTTTATAGTTCATAATTCTATTGAACGGTAACAATCACAACTTTGTGACTAAAATGTACCACGAACTTTAAAGTACGAAGTTACATGGAATGAAATACGCTACACGATTGTCCACAATTTCATTTGGATGGGAGATGTAGTTAGTTGGAAGTTAGCCTCTTCCTGGAACGTATAAACAGTACAACAACCGTAACGAATGCATTTGGGCCGCCTGTAGCCAACTGCTAACCGCAATCTCGCCTTGTCATGCCTCTATCTGGCGTAGAAACGACCCAACCTGCCGGCCTAGTTGCACTATAGGGTGCAATTCCCTTTACTATTATTTGACAAAACAACCGATTGTTTTCCTTTGAGTAGATACGTAAACAAGACTGATTGCTCAATATTCGCCAGTTTTGTTATGACTTCTACCTTTTTATTAGCCAAATCTAAAACACAAGGTCTGCGTCTAAAACTCCAGTACACGTTTCAAATAGGATTTATATTAGAATGAAAAAAATATATACTAAAACAATTGATTAATAATTGTAGCATATACATACTTAGGTATAATATGTCAAGGTGATACCTATATACATAGGTAGAAATATTATTACATTGACGTTTTCATTCATTTAATTCGACTAGAATTTATGCTGTTTACCTATTTACTAAGTTAAGCAGAGAGATCAAGCACAATTTCAGATTTTATACTAATACTGAGAATTTTGGTCACGTAAACTCAATCAGGTAAATTTACAGATGGGATTCAAATTAAAATTAATTTTGATTAATTGCCATAAAGAACCTTTTTGCTTACGTATTTCGATGACTTCATTATTTTCCCATTAATTAACGAATGCATTGATCAATTGTTTTCCGCGTCAATGCATTTAACGCATTACGCTGTGCTTTTCTTTGTTACGGTAACAAGCAGGTAATTAATTTATATGCCATATCCATTATAATTATAAATCTTATTTATATTGTAAACAGTTAAAAGTTGAAATTTTGTTTCTCAGTTCATTAAAACTTTACACATTTGCCAAACACCAAGCAACAGCGCTGTCTGATAAAATGAAAATGCTTTTTCAACCCGCCAAACATGATACGGCAAATCTTATTACGTAAAAGATGCCTATAGTCCAACAGTGGACTATCACAAACTGTGATATTGATTAATATCATTGTTAATTAACTGATACTTCAAAATAGTTTAGATACTTATCCATTTTGGAAAAAAATTGTCGAAAGGTCAGTCATACATGGATTGCTCGTCATGCAGTTGACGGCTGGAAGCCATCGTGACAGCTGGAGCTAGAGCTCTCATGCGTAAGTCAGCAAATGAATGACTATAGTTCACCGCGCGGTCGCGCCTTTAAGCAGTCGGTCGCAAATGCTTGAAGCAGTCCGTGTACGACAGGTCTTTTTGTAAGAGGGGAATATCGCTCCGGGCGAGGCGAGAGGGAGTGTCAGACTCTTGCTGACTAAAAACCACTACAATGATTGCACTTTTCATTGTACTTTTCTTGACGCTAGTTCCCAATATGATATTAAACTACTATGAAATACACATTGTATTGTCTCCAAACAAAAATAATATTGTAAAAGCCAGTTGAACCCAAAACGACGCTCCATAAACTATACCTACGTCTAACGAATATTTGATCACCCCCTAGACATTTGTAAACACGATTCACCTTTTTATTGGCACCTACTTTTTTCGGAATCAGAACAACCGTTTATTTATTTACACGTAGGCACTACGTTGCTGGAATGTGCTTGTACGTAATGTAAATCTTATGAGAATTGTACGTATTGCTGTACAAAAATATTGAACACTTGTATTTCTTCTCTCTATACCATATTTGTGTGAATAAATATGAATTGTAATGAAGTTGTCTAGAAGTCTAGTGACCTAGATTTTTTATCAATTTGAACTTGGTGTATTTTCGTATATAAGTACTAGTGACTCACAGTAATCGATGGGCCATCAAGGCACCTAGACAATAATAAGTCTACAATAATAGTTATTTAAAAAAAAAGTCACGCCTTTCATTCCCGAAGGGGTAATCAGATTACGGCATATAATCAGCTATGTATACGATGTACACCCATTTGTTTTTTAAGTCCCGTGTAATAGGGGGTGAGCCTATTGTCATTACTGGGCAAGTGGGCACAATTCCAGATTCCGTGCTACTATAGAGAAATTTTCGAAAAACCGAAATAACCCAGTAATACTTTGCTCGACCCGGAAATTGAAATCGATCAATGCTCATTTATTTGCTGTATGAGGAGAGTCTTTTGCTCAACAGAGGAATAGTAACAGGGTGATATTTATTTCTCAAAGTCCCCTAACAATTTAAGCATCTCGTTACAATGGGACTAATTACTTAATTGGTACAGTTACAAAGAGATTGTATTGGAACATACATCGATATATACTATGTAGGAATGTAGGTTTGATATATGTAATGTATGTGTTCAATCGAAACATGTGTTACTAAGCGTCAAACTTTAGACCGGCTGAAGGCGACGAAAATTCTTAAGAAGATTTAAGAAAAAGAAAGAGAACGACATAGGATGTTGAATCTTACTAACAAGGCGTAGTTCAAACTTTAAAGGCTTTGGAAATCTATTAAGTACTAATGCTTTCTGTACAAGAATCCTGTAAATAGTCACAAACTATTTCATAATTAATCTCATTACTAAAAATTTTATATTAGACTTTATTTTACCAAACTGTCGTACTTATAGATCAATATTACGAGACAATATAGATAGTACAAAAAAATACGGTTTAAATACGTAAAATAATGAAGTCATCGCATCCGTGCACGCTGCTCATGCAGAAAAGTCCCTCAGTGACCCGAAACTAGTAGTTTCACGTGCGTAAACCGGTGTTTTTATTGATTTACTAAGCACTCAGCCACGATAGTTATTATAAAAATATTACGTCACGTCTTTATTACTAGGATTCAAATATTTTTTTATCTGACCCTGGAATCCCACTCAGCACCTTTGCTCACCAAACATTATCTTTCTATATTAATAACTCCCATTGATTCTCTTATTAACTCCCATCCATTTTTCTCATTACAGATTCCGAGGTACCAGGAGCCCATAACACGCAAAGACATTGAAAGAACTAGTTGGAACTGTTAGCAATGATGTCAAGTTTGAACGAGTGCAGTGATTGTGTCAGTGACAGTGTCTAGGGGTGGACACATGATGTGAACAGACAGTCGGCACAATGTGGGCGGCCCAGCTCAGCTGTATTTTCATATTGTTCGGTGAGTAATCGACCTTATACTGTGATAGTGTTAGATAGATATTTGTGAGGATGTGGGTTTGGATTGAATGCTGTATACGCAGTTGTGGTTCATGTTTGCGTGTTCGTGTTGGTCTGAAGCATGCATTGTGTCTTGAAGACATGGAACAGATCAGTTTGGTTTTAAACTTAGACAGTGGTTTAAAAAGAGATGTAATAGAAAAGGATGATAAATCGATTTTACGCATATATACTTTTTTATTTGTCATTAACAGTAACACGTATATGGCAACAGGCTTATCCCCCTAATAAATGGGACTTATAACACAAATGGTAAAAAGTGGATATACATTGCACAATGGCATTACATAATTGGCACCTTTGCCTACCCCTTCGGGGATAGAAGGCGATAGAAAGATGTGGCGATACTTAATAGATTTTTTATGAAACAGTAATTTATAATCTTTCGTTATTGAATCTAATACACAAAAATGTCTAAGTATCAAGTAGGAGCGGTGACATAGTTTTGTTGGTATGTACACATATTGCTCGCTAATGTTGCGTGAGGCAATGTGTGTTCTATAATAACAATGAAATTATACTACAGTCTGTATCACACACCTTTACTTAACTATGATTTTTGATCCATATAATAATATGTACCTATATATTAAATAAACTAGCTACTTTCACGCGGTTTCACCCGCTCTGCTCGGCTCCTATTGGCCTCAGCGTGATGTTTTATAGCCTATAGCCTTCCTCGATAAATGCACTATCCAACACAAAAATATTTATTCAATTCAGACCAGTAGTTCCTGAAATTAGCGCGTTCAAACAAACAAACTCTTCAGCAATATTAGTATAGATAGATAGATAGAGAACCACTAGGTACTATCATTTGTCCTCGAAGTAATAGATAGAGAAAATTGAGAAACTTGATAGATGAATGCCTGTAGTATTATGTCCGCCTTTATACCATGATTGTGTATTAAGTTCAAAGCTGAAATTATGCTCAGCACTTACTATTAGCATAAGGTTACTAATTCAAAAGATTAATTCCATATTAATTAAACAAAACTCCTACACAAAAAGATAAATATTTTATAGGACATTGCCCTTTTAAAAGGTTGACAAAAACATTGCCATTTTACAAAACGTAAATTCCCACACAAACTAACACATATCCCTTTTACTTCAAAAAACCTTTGAAATACTGCTACATTATATTTCTCTTTCTTATACTTCAACAGTTAATTATTATACTCAGCTTAAAATACATGCTGACCTTTAAGCTAATTATATTGTGTTTAATATTAAGTAAGTAGGTAAATGTTAAGCGTAATATAGTAAGACTTTATCAACCGAATGTTAAGACCACAATTCCTACCAGCTAATGTAGCCAGTGACCGCAATATGTAGCTCACCGTCCCTGGAATGGGAAGTCTCTGAACATCTTTCCAAGCAAAAAGAAAACATCTATTTGGAAACTGTACAACAAAGCAAATAAAACGCAAAAAATATTCGTTTCAGCTTATTTTTAGGCGCTACGCAGCTGCGAATGTAATTTGATACCGTTAATACAACAATGGCCGTATATAATTCAGTTATAAAAACACATTGTTTGCCTTCAGATGAACAATAAAGAGAACAGTCATGACCTAATCGCAATTTTGTTTCAAATTCAAACAAACGAAAACCCTTTTATCTCAGTTACAACAGAAATTTCTTTTTCAATAGGCCGACTACATAATGAAATATTTGCGGAATGCCCCGGTTAATGTTTAAAAAGTGGAAGAATAAAAAATAACGAGACGTGACGGGAAACAAAGCACGTTTTTATTGCTGAAAGGCATCGTGCTAATGGAAGCTGGACTTAGAGGCTGTTAATCCATGGTACCTACGCATTCGTGGTGACACGCGTTCGCATGCGTTAAAGTAGAACACTCTGTGTTTAATCTTTCCATGAATTACATTTACATTACTGTACATGGGTATGATTCTACGCCATAGCTCATAGAACCTCATACTTCAATGCGTGACATGATATCCAAGTATTTTTATTGTTTGACTGGCAGGTCGGCGATCCCATTACTTCGTATTATGATCTAATTTTAGTAGGCAAATTACTTTTACTATTTCACATACGTTTTTTTTAACCTTGCCTGGGATTTTCTCCTGTGTCGTGGGTGACACATGACACCTCGAAAAAACCATTTGTGGACCACACGAAGAGTTGTTCCGTGTGAAAATCGAGTCCGCTACACGTTGCAAAGCAGCCAGTTGCCCGGCCACAACGCAACGCTAACCGTGCAGACAAATTATTCAAGTCGTATCGTTTAGATAAGATTACTAAGCTATTTTGTATAAATATCATAAAATTAACAAATGTACACGTGTTTCTTTAACGTTACAAAGTAACAAGTCCGCTTGATAGAGCATTACAATCACACGAAATTCTTAAACTGATAATACATTACTATCTATGCTTACGATATCGTAGAAATAACAAGATGGTTGTGTAAAATTGACACAAGTACCTTTGTACGTTAAAAATACGGTACATTGTTAGAATAAGAGCCGTTTTCCAATTTGTAAAATTTAAAAACGATTTTTTATCAAAGAGTTTTAGATGACCCTTTAATTCAAAGGATTTTTGTATATATTTTAAACTTATTAACAATTTAAATATTTCTCAAATGTATCAGATAATATAATAGATATTATTTTACGTAAAATAGGTTTAACTGGAAACGTTTAGAAATAGAAACAATAGGAAGGAATTATTATGATCCGCGTAATTATTCCGTTAGCTGAAACCTTAAGAATTGTTTAATGTTTAGCTCAAACCGTTTATTAAGTTTGGAAACAATTTAGTATCTTATTTTATGTGGTTCACTTCATCTCTTAGTTAGCTCTATGTATAAATACGATTATGTTTGCACATAAATACAGATATAATGGATCAGGCGGCCTCATAGAAAACAAGCGTGAAACAACATTTGCATTGTGTTTCGCTATGTGAGAGAAGTTACTGAAGGTCCAATACCTTCAAACGGCCGGCAATGCACTTGTAACTCCTCTGTTGTTTAGCGCGTATGTTCTTCTCCTGTCTACTCGTTTGTCACCCTGTCGTTCCATAAAAATATTAGACACTAGCTTCTGCCAGCTGCTTCGCCCACGTTCTCGTGGGATAAATTATTCTGTGACCCAAGTCAGCTCATACCCTGTCTGTATACCAAATTTCATAAAAATCCGTTCAGTAGTTTCAGCGTAATTGACGGACAAAGATCCAAACACCAATAAAAACTTTCCGTTTATTATCTTACAGATATCTGCTCTGTAGACACGTTCATTATTTCCAGTCTTCATAGAATAATATTATGTAGGTCTTCTTTTTAAAGAGTTCATAAACCTATCGATTCTGACTATCACATTAAAGCAGTAACTAAAAATCTATGGCATTTATAACGAGTAATCAGAAACCCTAATACCCGACAACAATGCCCTACCTATTATAAAATATTCCATGATATATTTTGTGTGAATAACCCACATTTTACGTCGTACAAAAGGTGTTTCTAATACTTCGTTCACTCATATTACCTATATAAAATATACGAAATAATTTGTAAAGATTGATAAAAAATATTGAAAGCGTAACGCCGACACAAAAGGCTTCGTCAACATAATTTATTTAGTAAAGTGTCGCATAAAATTAATATTGTACGTACATAATGTATGCTTGACTTACATTTTATTAGGTTCACCTTGACTTTGGAGAGGTGGAAAGTTTTTACTTGCGTTATATAAAGAACATTAACCCTCTACACGTAACAGGTCTCGCATTAAACACTCAAGTTTATGACTTTTTAAAGGTTTCAAGAAAATCCAAGGTATAAGGTATGTACTAGTACCGAATGTACTTCTTTCTTACGCAATACAATGTTGTAACATCTTCCTTAATACTTTTTACTAAAAAATAACGTTTCGACTATTTATCCTGGAAATGATATATAGACAGTGAGGCACATATTATGTTATTAGGTACATATTTATGATCACTAGGTACTTATATTTGAAGAGATGACTATGTAACTAAATCTAAAGTACAGCTATAGAACATTAAGACACGGAAAACAATAAATTGCTAAACTTCATATCAACAGTATATTAATAATTCCCACTACTGAGATTTTCTCCACTCAAAAAAATCACGATATTTTCCTTAACAAATTTCCTAATATTAGAAAATACATATAACAAGGAAAAAGTTACATACGCACATGCCGTTAAAGTAGGTTTCGAACTCGCACCCTCATACATGACAAGCTAAAGCTTAAACCTCCAGACCACCAGGACACTTACCTAGAACTGCATAACATAACAAAAATCTAGTTTTTGGGGCTTAATAACACACAGACCAAACAATCAATTCGCTAGTTAGCATGTTCTACGTTAAGTTCATATCAGATACAGCTCAAATCCGTAACATAGAGAGATAGATCGCGCAACACAAGCAGCTCTAAAATAGGATTCCTGAGATCAAAGTGGACGGCAAACTGAAAATGACAGTGATGTCAGTAACAACAAATATTTCGTTGTTCCTATTCCAACTACACAATTGGAACGAAATATTCCGCTGCTGCAGGTGACTCGTGCTCCAATATATTTTCCAATTTTCCGAATATTTCAACTTGGATTTATTTTTAGTTCACACAATACCTTCTTATCTCTAGTGCAAAAAGCCTGGACGCCAACACTTCGAACTGTTTGATTTGAAATGTAAATATTGGACCTGAACACTTGTGTCAAACACACGACTTAAAATAACATGTAATCCTAAAACGCATATGTATTTCGCTTCTATGTTTATTCAGGATTGTTGATAGAAGATTGTAGTTGCTTTTACATAAGTGACTTTAGAATAAATTGTTGACAGTTCCAAAAATAAGTTGCCAATATGTATTCTTAACTTCTATAGGAGTTCTATAAAGGTATTATCATAATAGGTATCGTTAATTTGGGTTTGTTCAACACTAGGTGTTAATTTGTACCTAAACTTTTAGACCAATGAAAAACTAATATACGCAGGGTCAAAGTTAACCTAGTGCAGTGGGTCAAAATAACCCAAACCTACCCGTTACTATACAATCGGCTATAGCCACCTATTCATTAAATATTAGAATGTTTCGTTCAGTAAAAATATTGGGTAAAGACAATAAAATATTAGACACTTTTATTTTAATAGATTTACAAAATTAATATTTTTACAACTAACACCCGATTTAAATAAAGATATTATTCAAAAAGGAAGCAACCAATTAATTCATAATCATGAAAGCAAACTTTGACAGCTGGTTGAAACGTACGACTGGCTTTATTCCCCTTTATGTGTCGGTGAAGGGGCCTGTCAGACTCGCACAGACTTGCCGAGGGAGCTTGTTCACTCAATCATTCACCCTATCCATCCACAGACACGAGCGAGTATCTACTAATCTACAAAAAGCTGTTTTTGTGTTTGGAAGACACTTCGATAGGTTTTGAAAGGTATGGGAACTGAAGAGGTATTTTTTCCTGTACATGTGAACTACACAGCCTCTGTGTGTCTTCCTTATTGAGCATTATTTATGTGTAATTGGTATATACTTAACGTTATTAGAGACTGTGTATTAATTTTATTATAACTTTCGTGAGATACTAAATTTATTATTATGTTATCGGCTTACTCACGTAACTGCTGCTAGCAGCGCGACAATCGCCGCGTCGTGTGTCGCGGAATGCTGTTCAAGAATACGAGCCTCTAACATGACTCGAAACTAGTCGAGTTCCTCGTCAAACACTTGTTACTTGAGTAAGCGGATAACATAATAATTAACTTAACTGTGTACAGTAAATACGTTAAGTACTGACTACGTAAAAGCTACGGTTAATACAAAAAAAGGTTAGAATTAAAATGTGTCCTCAAACTAAAAATAAACATGATTTTCATAATTTGTATCGGTGTAACCAACGAGTATAATTTAAACTCTTAGTAAGTCAGATTTTTATAAAATATCGTTAAGCAAAGCTAAAGTTAGACCCGTATATATTTTTACATGCCTTCAAACTCCTTCCTCGAAAAGACAAACTATTAATAATTTTATAAACTTGTAAACTTCTTGAAGTGTTGGTAAGACCAAAAGTGGAACACGGATTGAACTTTGCTGTCGAATGTACCCAAGTGGAGTAAGTTCACGACAAACTCGAAGTTACTTTATCAGATGTTTAGGACCTTCTGTGCTAATTAAATGCTTGCCAAGTCGAGTAGCTTTCATTTATCAAATGACCAATTAAAAATCCTTAAGAAACGTAATTGAGTCTAAGCATTTCTTGTTTTTGTTAACATTTTTCCGCTCATTGAAAATGGAATTGCATATTTAGAGCCAGCGAGCAGCCGGAATTTATAAAATGATTCATAATTTAATGTTGAATGCTATTTGAATTTATAAAATTATACCGTTTAGCTTATGAAAATGTGGTTGTAGAATAATTCGTAGTACGGCGCAAAATAATACTTGTATTCAAAACGGGTGATTTTCTTCTAAAATTGAAGTAATCTGTGTCTTTGTATATTTATGTATTCTTGTATATTTTGGCCAATTTGTACGTATAAATAAGTACAAATATTTAAATAACATGTAAATACCCTGAAATGTATTTTGTATTTGTTTTTCAATATCTAAGGTAGACGTAAATTGTAGTCTGCGAGATGACAAGTTATTTGCGTGTTCCCAGGAAAATAGGTTACCTATTCCCCCAGTTCATTTGAGCAAATGACATAGAATCATAAACAGAATATAGACTGTATCTGAAGCCTTATTTATGGCTCGCACTGAATATTCAATATTATTCGTTTGTATTCTCTAGAATGTTAGTTGTAACATAATTATTGTCTACAATATGTCAGTAAATCTTACCTTCATTTGGCCAAAAGTATCTTAAAGAGTAATATCAATTTAATTATTCGTTTCTAGTTTTACAAGTTTCTCAAATATACATTTGTAATTTAATCGTAATACCAGACGTAAATAAAACTCATTTGTGTTCATATAAGTCACAGTGTAATTCGAATAGGTCCGTAAAAATGTAATAAAATCATGACGTCATCGTGATGTGATATTTCAGATATTGCGTATCCAATATTTTTTCCACCTGATAGATGAAAAATATATTCATATATTGCTAGCCACGTTTTAACACAAAATTAAATTCTATGTTCTATTTGGTAAAATTGGTTTTAACAAACACGTCCTCATCCATTCGGAAACTTATGTTAAACTTGAAGATACATGCATGCAGACGATTTGTGAAAACAGTAATATACAGAAACAAGGTAAATAATAAGAATTCGTTGATTACAGGTGTAACAGCCGGCGGCGGCGGCTGGGAGCCCCTAGGGACCCCTTACTTCGACAACAGCACGAAGCGTGAAGCCACCGCCGCCGTGGGCCAGCCCGCCTACCTACACTGCAGAGTACGAAACCTGGCCGATAGAGCGGTAAGACAACTTATATTGAACCCTATTAGTGTCAAAAAAGGAAACAATTTCGTGAAGAGAAACCGTAGTCTCTTGTTAGTTCTTTTCCATAAGATCTTAAAGTTGGTTTTTGTATGAGATTTAGTGTTCCTTACACTCTATTTGAATAAAAACAATGCAGAGTGCGACACCTACCTGACAGAGCGGTAAGACAACTTATATTGAACCCTATTAGAGTCGAAATATGTGAAAATAAATAATATTGTGAAGAGAAACTTATTTTATACAGTCTTTTTCGTGTGAATTTATGCTTTTCTCTTGTGTCTGATATAAATGTTGCGTCAGTTTCTTTAACAGCCGTGTTTAGCTCACGCCTCTTAGGCCTCGTTTACGGAGATACACCGCATTGCGCGTCGTAGGACATCCATCGTACATTGCTCATATGTTTGTGTTTGCGAGAGCGATGACGCGGCTCACTGCGGCAATGTACGATGAAAACCCCACACGCGCTAGCTCTGTAAATGAGGCCTTAGTGATCAACTGCAATCTATTTTAACATAGTTTCTTCTATAGATTTTTTCTGTTTTGCGAAAATTTCTCAGTAGTAGCACGGAGTCTGGAAGTCTGCCCGGTATATGGCAATAGGCTCTTGCCATCCCATGTAATAGGTGGTGGCAATAGGCACACCACATGGGACGTGCAACATTAATTGTGAAAAGTACACCCACTTTCACAGTGGCATTACGTGTGCACCTCTGCCTACCCCTTCGAGGATTAAAGGTGAGACGATATGTTGTTCCATAGGTATTACGTTAAAGATCCACACTGATCCAGTGTCACAATTGTTATAGAATATTCCTAATACATAATATATTTGTTGAATTGCTCCTGGATAGTTTAAAGTACACAGTTGGCAGGTGGCGTCACTTCATAGGCAAAGACGCGAGACAAAATGTATCGATCGATGTTTGTAATGATATTTATAAATGCTTCTTTGAATTTATAACGCCTTGATTCAGGTTTTCCAAGTAAAAATTACTTCTTCATTAAATTCAAAGTGGAATACAATAGCTGACTTGTTGTCTATCAAGTAATTTAATTACGAGTATAATGAGATATTGTGATACGTCAGTTAAGTACTAAGAATTCGTTAAAAACATTTTTTTACAAAAAACAACTCTTAGTCTGAATACTAGAGTTTATAATTATAAAATTCTTCGGTTACAAGCAATACAAAATACCGAGAAAATCACTTTATTCTGAAACAAAATACTGATAAAATCAGTTCTATGTTAAACTTCGTCTCCGAAGTCGTTGGAGCCGACTTTTAAAGACAAAATCCGAAAATGTACAAAATATTCGATTTAACAAAGTTATCAGTAACACTACCAGACATGAAACTGTTGGGTCGAAGCTGTCGATTGTTGCGAACACGCAATAAAACAATCGCAATGTTTTCTAGCGTCGACTCTATAACTTGTTTTGCACAAGCGTGTGAGGTGCTGTCAGGCGTGGGTGAGTGGGGAGACGTAGAAGGCATACATTCCAGAATAATTAGCGTAGACGCTGCAGTGGTGGCTTATGAAAAAGGGAAAACGGCAGACCTTATGGGCTGTATTAGGGCCTCAGAACATCATGAGGTCATCGTGTACGAGGACAGGGGGGAAGATTTGAGCTTCCTCAAGAGGTCAGTTCAGCGCCAGCTAAGGGTGGATTCTCCAAGCGGCTCAGAGCGTTTACAGCAACAATATTTGCAACAGAGCGCTCTGCAACAACAACAGCGGGCCACCGAAAGGGAAAATAAAAAACTACAGTCCCGAGGCAGAATGTGGGCAATAACAACATCCATATGCTCAGTAACCGGACTCATTGCGTCACCTTTCAGGAAAAATGCATCCAAGTCCACTCATAGATCGGAGAGCTGTCCCGCTCAAATACAGTCTGCTCATTCTAGGTCATCCCCAACAAGAGCAGCTATGGGCCACGTTTGTCCACCGAAGCTTCGACAAGCCACCACTCCCAGAGACCATCTCATAAACGCTTTTCTCGAGTTTGTCGCAGTAATAGAAGCAACTAAGCAGGTTAACTTGCGGAATTGCGAAGCCATCCTGCAGACTTATCTGCAGGGTAACGAGCTGATACTGGACGATAGACTCGAAGCAGCAGAAGCAGTCATATACGACAATAATACATCGAGAGTGCTGAGAGGAACCTCTATAAGTCGTAGTATGGCAGCTTACAACGCCACTGCAGGATTTGTGTCTCTCGACGAGAAGGAATCAAATCGATGCGGAGTAGTGAAGTTTAAAACTCCCCCCAACGATTCCCTAGTGGTGGTTGCCAAGTGTACCAGGATTATGCTAGACGATGGGATATTAGAAATGGCAAAATCCATATCGGAATCCGGACCGGACGGCATAACCTTTGAGAGCTGGTGCACTCCGAGGTTTCACTGGACGAACGGGGTCCCTGGATGCGGTAAAACGACTTGGATAGTGGATCAATTTGATGCGGACAAAGATTTAATTGTCACCACAACAACTGAAGCAGCAAATGACCTCAGAGGCAAACTATCTTGCCGATTTGGGGGACTACTAGTCAAATCTAGGGTTCGAACAATGGCGTCCATCTTAGTAAACGGCTTGAAGGGGCGAGAGAGCTGCACTCGACTAATGGTAGACGAGGCTCTTATGAACCACTTTGGAGCGGTGGTGATGGCCGCCCGAATAACTTTAGCCAAGGAGGTCCTGCTAATTGGTGACATTAATCAGCTCCCGTTCATTGATCGTGACAACCTCTTCCCTCTCCACTACGGCCGCCCTACACATACCACACCCATAAGTCAGGAGTTGCTGTGTACCCACAGGAATCCAATGGACGTGGCCTATGCCCTCAACAAAGTTTACAGTGGCATATACTCGTCCAGGTCGGGCGTGAGATCCCTGGAGACAAAAAGATTCTCGGGAGCGATGATCCCAAAATCACTCCCCGACACCTTATACCTGGTACACACCCAGGCAGAAAAGGAATCCCTTAAGAACCAGGGATACGGGTCGGGCGAGGGATCACGCATTCTCACTATACACGAGGCTCAGGGGCTTTCGTCCGCGAAGGTGGTAGTTGTGAACACAGCAACAAAGAGGCAGAAAATTCATGACAGCGTACCACATGCAGTAGTTGCAATATCGCGTCACACACATAGTTGCATCTACTACACGGACAATTGTGATGACGCGATAAGCAAATTGATCGGAAGGGCTGCTGAGGAGAGCGACCATAGGATTATGGACTACAACCTGAAAATGGCCATCAAACACAGAGACGCGGCAGTTCTGGGGGCGCTTTTGGGTGAGAAATGTTCCTTGGACTAAAATAAAAATTTATATAGTGGGAGGTAATGTGTATGCGGAAATAGTAAATAAGTACATAACTGCTATATACATAATTATATAATTGTAAACTCTTTGACTTCTGTAAGCTCTGTTGAAGTCAGCCCACCCGACAGGGGTTGAGGCGTCACGCTCACATAAATGTCCTACAGTCGGTGGCGCTGTGTGTTGGGTTGTTCCGTTCCCAACAAAATGGTTGACCGGACCAATTGCTGACACACACGTCATACTCGTGAACGAGTGCCTTCTGCTGGGGCAGGTCGGCTCTCCCAGCGCGCCGGTGGACTGACTTGGCAGAGCCGCCGGTAAATTTAATTTAGTGGATAAAAAAAAAACAAATATGTTAATCATAAGTATTTTTGTAGTTATAATTTAATAGTTGTGGTTAATTGTAGTGCGTAAGGTAGATACCATATTGATAAAATTTATTGTAAAAAGAAAAACAAATTGTATGACAAGGGCACGGACCAAGAGTCCGTGGAGAACAAATGTAAATAAACATATAAAAAAAAAAAAAAAAAAGTTATCAGTAAGTACTTTATAACAAGAAAAAACACTGAACAGTGTGATAGAGAAGGGTAGGCTGTAGTTATAGTAGTAATACAACCTACACGATGTAGATAATATCCCACCAAAAACATACAATGTACAAAATCCAAATATGTATTTATAGGAATAAAATAACATTATGAACAAGTATAAAACTCTATTTCTATGTTTTATTGGATTGGACCTATAACAATTGCTGTTAAGTATTTAAACAAGATCTTAAAGTAGGTAAGATTTGACTTGAACTTGGCTTGACACGCTGCCGCGTGTCTAGATCTATGGATAAAATGAACATTTTATTTTGTTTAAAAGTAAAAAATACAAATTGATGACGACAGACAGAGTGATTACTGACGACTATTTCTTTTGATGAAAAACCGATAGTAGATCCACCTTCCCACTCACGAAAGTACTAAATTAATGTATCTCTTGAAGGTACACTTTTAAAACCCTTTTCGCTACACATAATAACACAAATATAGCAGAAAATAGTTTCGTACGATTATAAATTTTGTCAGTACCTACATATGCTAGTTTGATTTCATTATGCGAAGTGCTTTGTGAACAAATCCATAAAAGCTGTGGAACTGATGGGTGGAAACGATAAGCAAATGTGACACTTTTATTGTACTTTATAGAGTGCTATGATATCACAGTTTAAATCAGATTAGAAATATAGTGGAGACAGTTTAAATAATGTGTCATTTATGTCGTTGTAAACTGTCTTTGTTTGTAGTGTCTGCATTATCGTTATTGCAGCAAAAGCAAAATGTTTTGTATTCATTCGTCATAGAAGAGTGAAATGTTTTATATGGTACTTTCCGCTACGATTTTTTATGGACATTGAGTACTTTTATCGACTGACACGTAATGGGAACTACTTTAGAATCCGTATTATTTTAGCAATTTATCCAACTCAAGGCTCAATCCAATACGTACGTGATATGTGCTTTTATGAACAGTCACGCTCTCAACTATTCGATCAGAAACGATACGTAAGTCAGGTAATATCCCTAAAACCTTCTCCTAAGTCTGAATAATACTATGCTGAAAATCGCATCAAACGCGAGATAATCACGCACAAACATACATACATACGTACAGGTCAAACTCAGAACTTCTTGTTTTTTGAAGTCAGTTAACACATTGAACACCGTGGTGGTCACCGGTGACCGACGTTAGCGGAAGATTTGCCTTCAACAGTTTTCTATTGGCAGTCAAAGACTTAATAAACACAAAATAACAATCATCATTAAACGTAGCTCCGTCTCCAATAAGTAAACAGTACATCAATACCTCACATCTCCATTCGTTTCCCCGAAGACTGGTCCGGGAAACTTTAGCATAAAATTGTATATTCAAACCAAAAGGCTGCATAAACATCTCGATAGACATTAAAACTAAGAGGAAAGGATTTTATCCACAAGTAGTTACCGCAAACGGTACTCCCCTGAGATGAAATAGATAGTATCCATCTTCGCTTACCTACTTCACAAGACGTTCACATATTCCACTATGCATTTATTTAGATTTTCACTCGTATTCATTTTATCGATACGAAGGCATCTCTGCTAACGTAAGCGGAGAATTTATGTTGCTTCGTAGATATTTTGTCATTTTTTATTGAATTCATTTATATACCGTACCGTTTGAGACTGGTTGATGTTTGTTTTAGTTATATTTTATTAGTTGGCAAGTAAAGTAAAGAGAGTAAAGGAATAATGTCTGTGAAAAGAGTTATGAATGTAGATGAATTAAAAGAAATACACATACGTTGTGGATTTAAGTTATTAGTGGTGCTACAGAAGTACATATCAAACAAAATGGTGTACTTTATAACTTCTAAGCTCACACACTACCCTTCGTACGGGGACCGAACAGAAATTAAATAATATTATTTTTGGTTTTCGTTTTAAAATGGAGTCCTTCATCATGAAATTGTATTTGTATCAACTGTTCTCTCTTTCGTATGACATGTCTATATCTGTATAATAAGCACATCAACGTAACTACATCGTTTCAAATATGAGCCAATTTTCTTCTGAGCCATTAGCATAAACCTGATGATTGTACTTAGGTCCTTGTTGAACTAAGTTCACAGTCATTTTAAATATTTTTTTTTTAAAAGGGAACCAGTTTTCGTTTACTTGCCGCCTCCATTTTTTAAGTCAGGTAGTATCTCTAAAACCTTCTCCTAAGTCTGAAAAATACTATGCTAAAAACCGTATCAAAATCGGTTCAGCTAAACGCGAGATAATCGCGCACAAACTTACATATACATAACATTCAGTATGTACAATTGTACATACAGGTCAAACTCAAAACCTCCTTTTTTTGAAGTCTGTATATATATATATATATAGGCCCTAAATATCACAATAGAAACAAAGCACAATTTAATAGAACATAAATGTAGGTACATAGCACTAGGTCGAGCTGAAACGAGCAAAAATTTCCTCCATACCACGCCATTTTAAATTCAAATGCGATAACGAAATACGAGAACTACAGGCATTACCTACTTGTCCTATATTGAGGAGACTCACGACTTCTCTATGTGCCAAGTTATTTAGTATTCAGGTAAGAAAATATAGATTGATTTTGTACTGAGTCTGTCTGTTCAGTAACCGACTAATGGTTACAAAATATGCTGTGGTTTCGTTAAAAACCATAAAAAATTGTGTAAGAATAAATATTGTGTGAATCAATATTGAAAAAAGTACTGAATTAATGTTTATTAACCGACTTCAAAAAAAGGAGGTTTTAAGTTTGACCTGTATGTACAATTGTACATACTGAATGTTATGTATATGTAAGTTTGTGCGCGATTATCTCGCGTTTGTATATATATATATATATATATATATATATATATATATATATATATATATATAGGGCTTATTTTTTTAATAAGCAGGTTATGGATCACAAAATAGTTGTTTATAGATACGCCTCCACAGGCCCGCATCGCGCGCAACGGATTTTAATTTGTCTTGTATAGAAACATACAACTGCATCCACTGAGCCGCATCGTACGGACCGCATCATCAGCAAATGCCTATATGCGTACTGATGACGTCATACGGAATGCGTACGACGCGTGCGATGCGGGCTTGTGGACGTTTACCTTATATCAGAATTTCCACGGAATCGAGATTTACGCAGGAAAAGGTTACTACGCGTACGAAGTCGCGGGCACAGCTAGTCCTAAATAAAAACTTACAAGAGCAAAATTAGAAACATATGGTTAGATTTTATAATATTGGCAGTAATCACTACTCATGCCCCTAGTACAAAAAGGTTTATGATTTAGCCATGCATACTTTCCTACCTAATTACAGATTTACGGTTATAAAATTGTACTTGCATGCGCCGTTCAACGTCATGGTTGAATCATAGTTAATTAAAATTATGACTAGGTAAAGCGAAAAGAAAATTATTACTACCTCCATTCTCTGGTAATAAACACGAGAAACCGGTGTCTTGGAATATGCATATATTCTGTGAACATATGCCACGAAATTAAAAGTTGATGTTAGCTATAAAAGCTCTTATGGCTCTCAACATAAAGCGCAATTTTGGTGAGTTTATTTTGAAATAAACGCTTTTATTTGACAGTAACATTAACCCGTTGGTTTTGCTTTGAAATCGTGTTAGAAAGGCTTGTTCTTGGAGTCAAATACTAGGATTAATGATGTGTAATGTATGTTATGAAATACTGCATGGATTCTTATGAAATATCATTCCTTTTTTTGAGTGGGGAAAATCATCCAAAGCTTTCTCTCGCCCTGAGCGAGGCGAGAGGGAGTGTCAGACTCTTACTGACTAAATACCACCCCGTTCCTTCTCCTGTTTTTCGAGCCGGAGCCCCGTAACCCGCTAGGCAGTCCGCAACTGTGCATTCCTACATTTTATTTTATTCTCTCTGAACTGTATTTGTGTTCTATTCGATTTGACACAACAAAGTTTGAAATTCCCACATAAACTGAATAAAGTGCTGGTGAGCAAGAGACTCAGTAAAATATATACGATCCTAAATCACACTAAGAACATTTTTACAATCTGGCTGAGCGAAATAGCTCAACAACCAGATGTGGCATATTCTTGTATTGCCAGATTCAATATAAAGAAATTCCGACAGCAAAAAATGTGGGTTCCGAATGTTCCGAAATCGGGACGAAGTGTTAATCAAGGGGGAAACATCTGGCAACACTTAACTTCTTTGGCCCTAACAATTTGTAACAAAGTTCGTGCACTTATTAAGTACCTCCAATATTGCCAGTTTTTGTGGAACCATTCAGTTAATATTCACACTCGGCGATATTGGATTACGTAAAGGAATATATAGAAAAGTCTTGTGCCTTTATAGTGATTACTAGTGTTTAATAATATTAATAAAATCACCAACATAAATATATGTGCGCAAAACATGACATGAGTATGAGTAAGAATTGGTCATCTTCTAAAATATAAAAAAACAATCGCTAAATATGTTGCTAAGTGCAAATCTCGAGAACAGCTCAACCGATTCCGTTAATTCTTCTTTTTTCTTGTGTTTGTTATTGTTAGGAGAAAGTTCTTATGAAAGAACAAAAAAAAACAAAGATGCGCAGAAAAAAATTCAAGGCGAAACAATGTTCGCGGACTTTCGTACTTCTATTACAAACATAACTATAGTTATGTACTACTATAGTGAATGGTATTACTTCCCACTAAAGTAACAAATCATCTGATTGGTTACTTTACTTCTTTTTACTTTCTCTTCAATAATAGCAAACCCATTATGTGTTATAAGAACTCAGTACTAATAGTTCAACTTATAGTTCAAAAGTTTGATAAAATGTTTGAACACCTTGACTTTTTATAAAACTGCGACTAATTTTCGCTGTGTAGATGGCAGTCTACACGTAAAAAGCTGATATCCAGCCAAATCTGGTTAAGACTCGATGCTGACAAAAACCTAGTTGGTAAAACGCCAAAGGAAAGTCGGAAAACTTTAGAAGAAATAAATGTTTATTTTATTCAACTTGAAATAAAACGTTTATTTGTTTTAAGTTATTTATACTTTATTTTCATGGAACTATTCAGTACTCTGCATGTTCTAGAATTGATTATCTACACAACATAGATTTCAAAATGTTTCTTAACTTTGAAAGTAGAAGTTACCTGATTACATAACTAATGGAATACATTTAAAATATATTGTTTTATAAGATTACTAGCGGACCCGACAGACGTTGTCCTGTCTACACGTTAATTTGAAAATTTTATTCTTTTTTTAATAAGCTAAAACATTCTGGACCTTTTTGATGAAAATTATTATTCAAATGTTATGACAATATCTAACGTCATTAATATTTGACACTGCGATGGTAGCGCCGTCCGTCGGATCCGATGTAAAACATTCCAAAATTAACAACTACTAATAAATTAAAAATTAATTAAAAAAACATTGTCCAGCGGACAAAATTGTGAATCTAAACCATTCTCAGATCCTCATGAACACACACAAAAAGTTTCATCAAAATCCGTCTAGTCGTTTAAGAGGAGTTCAGTGACATACACACGTACAGAAGAATTATATATATAAAGATATTTTTTCCAATTTAATGCACCGACCACGTTCTCATCGCATCACCTAAAGGTTGCCTAGTAAGCATTAACCTACAGTAAGTTGCAAAAAGTTAAATAATATAATAAAATATTTCACAACAATACCCATTTGGAGAGTTGCTAATTACCAAATATTAAAACAAACATTTCAATATCGATTCAAATGAAATACTCCAAAACTTAGAAAATATAAAAAAAAAGTTAAACGAACCTCAAAACAAATGAAGAAACTTATTCGGATTCAATGTTTTATTCTTCATTCCCCGTCTTAACTCTGTGATCGGACCGACTTTTCATAAAGAATCGGCAACCGAAACTCTTTTGTTATCTAAAAATAACTTTTTCCAACAAGATGACGAAATGGTTGGATTTCAATAAGCATTGAATTAAGTCAGTAAGTTTCTAGTTTCGTCACTGAATGAAACAATAATAATGTCACTAATTGATTTTTGAACAAAAGGAAATGTTTATAAAGAAAGAGAACACAATATGTTTTGTCCTTGTCATTTTCGGACTGACGTCACTGATATGTCTTTTGTTTTAGTTTTATTGCAAATCATGGAAGTCGATAGGAAAAGTGAAGTTTGAAATTAGAAAGAGATCACAATATGTTTCTTTCCTTGTTATATTGTGTCCGTTGTTGAAGTGTCATTTGTTTCTGTACTAGATTGTTGAATTTAGAAGGTATAAGCAATATCTATATTTTCTTGTCAGTTCGATCATGTTGTCACTGACGTGTCATTTGTTTATGATATAACAATGTCGCTTTTACTAAGTATACATACATTCATAAAGTGTAAAGCGTAAAAAGTACATACTTTATACTGTCGTTGACTTTTTTGTAAGAATAGTAATTGAAAATAAATCATCTCAACAATTATTCACGACTTATTTAGTAGATGCCGAGATACTTAGATTACTTGACACTTATATAGATAAATACCCATTTTCCATAAACTTACCCTCTGTATATTACTATTGTATTCTGAATATTCTGATGTGTGTGCTACATTAGGCACTGTAAAAGTTTCATTTAAATCCGTTCTTCAGACGTAAACAGCAAACATCCATACATCGTCCCACACATTCACATCACTGACACTATAGTAGGATTTACCTACAACAATGAAAACTCCTTGACAGCAGATAAAGTAAAGATAATCCTTGCTCAGACAAGCTTAACAAAACAAGAATAGTTCAAACCTATCAGAAAAAAAGAACCAAAAATAAAACGTAATTCAAGAGTAGTTTTATCCACACTATGGTTCCAATTACGTTGACAAATGTACACCAAACAGCGGCTTAATCAATCACATATACAAAATAATGATACGTTCTACGCAAACCTTTTGAAATATTATCTTTTAATACAATTCCTACAAGGTGATTGATGATACTTCAACACCAATATCGTGTTCGGTTAGTATTAGTAAGTACCTATGTGCCTATCTTCGAAACCAACTAAAATATATCGAAATAAAATGTAATACAACTTGTGGAATGAAGAATAAATATAAGTGTAGGAAATATTTTGACTCGGTCTCGAGTAAGTCAAAATCATAATGAGTAAATGCGACTAATATCCGAAAAAAGTTTACACTCTTACATGGGATTAGTAAATTTGTAAGTCGTAGTGTCCCGGAGGTTTAAGACGCCCGCATTCCATGCATGAGGGCACGGTTTCGAAACTTACCAACAGCAAGTACCAATGCTTTTTTCGAGTCATGTGTGCTTTCTAAGATTATTTAGACACCACTGACGAACGTTAAAGGAAAACATCTTGAGGAAACCTGGCCTTGAAATTGCCAAACCGTAAGTATTGACCAAGCGTGGTGATTAATACTCAAACCTTCTCCGTGTGAGAAGAGAAGATAGGTTTGGCTTTGGTCAGCAGTGGCCACTTATAAGCTGTTGATGTAATGTAAAGATGTGATTGAATCTGTTACCAAATATCAACATAGATTTTTTTTCTGAAGAAAACAGAAATCTTTCTTTCCCTTGGCTTTGGCTCCAACCATGCGGGATTAGCTCTATGTTTCATCCATATTCGGTTGAACATCTGTATTTAACACGGTGTGACACCTTCTGACCTTTCCCCAAATAGATCGGCACAGTGTCTTAACCAAAATGGATGAACGTCGGTATTTTATGATATAAAGTATCGTACACATGTGATATATTTTTAGAAAGTCAAAACTGTACATTGATATTTTTTGTTGAGTGATCTACAATCGGAATCGAAGCCAAAATCTGGTTTTTAGAATGTTTATTTGTTTTTCTGTAAGTCTGGGCTAAAGTCAAAAAGTACTGCATTGATTTACTTAAAAATTTGCATAAATACTATAAATAAGATCAACATATAGGCTACATATTATCATGCTAACATCAACGGGGGAGGAGCTATGAATCGTTAGTTTTCATAAATCTTAGATTCTGTTAGAAGTCATTACACCACGCGGACGAAGTCGCGGCCAAAAGTTAATCTTAAAATAAAGGAAAACACTTATATATCTACTATAAAATACAATCTCTGCTATTTCAATGATATCATTTTAACGATAGCCTTTTGGCATTCTTCATAGGAAAGTTTTATTTTCCGGGATTAAAGAAAAGCCAAGCTGATTACGGGATTTGGATTCCTCACAACAATCACATTCTTTGGAAAAAAAATGTAACAATTTGTTTACTGATAATGTCAATGAACAATAAATAACTCAATATAGTACTATATGTATATGTATTGGTAACGAGGTCATTTTGAAGTGAGGAATATCATCAAATGACTTCTCCCGCCTTGAGCGAGGCGAGAAGGAGTGTCAGACTCTTACTGACTAAAAACCACCCCGTTCCTACTCCTGCTTTTCGAACCAAAGCCCCGGTAACGAGGTTTGGGCAGCGATTTAAGTGATGAAGAGAAATTATGATGATTGAATTATACTAAAATTTATTTAATCCTCTGTAAAATCTACCAGCTGAAATTGAAAATATAGAAATCAAATATTTTATCAACTGACATTTGATTTACCTAAATAAAAATACAGCACTATAACAGATTGAAAATATTTATTAGTAAAATATTACTGTGAACGTTTATGATTTTGTTTTTATCATTTTCTTTCATAGAACGAATACATTTTTCGTAATTAATCTACCAAATATTTTTATCGATACATTTGTTTAAGCTTTTCCATCTAGACGAATAAATAAAATTGGAGTGTCTGTTTTTATTATTGATACAAGCGTTTTTTACTACATGCATTATGAATATACGTATGATACATATACCAAAATATTTGTCCGTCTGCTTATTTGTTTCGGCTAATCTCTGAAATGGCTGAACAGGTTTTGACGGGCAAAATAGCTGATGTATTAAGAAGTAACTTGGGCTTTTTTTAAACTTAATGGGATGGCGTTTGGCCACGACCTCGCCTACTTTTATTTTAGAAAATAAATTAACAAAGTTCGTAGTCCACGCAAGCAAAGCTGCGGGCATCAGCTAGATATCAATATACTTATTACTAATGGGCAGAAAACGCATAGTTCAAGCTTCTAGTTATTTTTTTCATTTGAGATATTAGAAAAATACATACTAAGAAGTGAACAAAACAAATCCTTTTCGTGAGTACAAAATTATAATACATTCCTATTATTGCATATCTTTAGATTGTAACTTGACTTGTAATATTAATATATCGCCATTATCTACACAGAGATCCACATCGTGCCAACTCTGCTATTGTTACGATAGCATAATCCAAATCCGTCTACTAATCTCCGATCTACATTCTCAGATTAAGATTAGAAGTAAAACTCAGCCTTAGAATTCAGTAGCATTTCTTTGTAAGACTTATAGTAATAAATATACGTATTACTTGGTGTTTTTGATCTCTAACGTAGACAACGGAACATCAGACAGTTTTGCCTATTTTTTTATTCTTTGAATGTCTAGGGCTTGCTAATGAGTGTAACTGTTGATCGTGATAATGGATTTGTTTCGACAAGTATTCATCGATTTTTCATAATATTATGTTCTTCGGGAAGGATCCCAAAATATTTGTTTTAATATAAGAAGAATGAATAAATTAATTATTGTGTTATTCTGCTTTTATTATTCTATTATTTTGTAAGGCTTACTCACGTAACTGTTTGACGAGGAACTCGACTAGTTGCGGGACACTCGACGCGGTGATTGTTTCGGAATGCTGCGCATGAATATAAGCCTCTAGCATGGGTTGAAACTAGTTGAGTTCCTCGTCAAACAGTTACGTGAGTAAGCATAATAATTAATTTAGTGTGTCTCACGGAAGTTATAATAAAATTAGGAATGAATAAAATTTATTTTTTATTACGACAAATCCGATTCAGAATAAAGTAACTTAAAGTTTGAAGTTTTCAAGGTGGATCAAACTTAGTCTGGGTGCCGCTAAGCTAATTTCTCTCCACAATCCTCCAAAGAACCAACCATTGCTAGCATAGTTTCATAATTACAAGTCTAGTGTCTAGTTCTAATTACTCAGATATCCTTCTGAGTTAGTTTGTAAAATCTTCTATAATGCTAGACACGATCTTGCTTACATTCCCTTTGGACGTGTAATATTTTCTTGATTATTCTTGCTAAGGAACAATATCCATAGAAACTTGGGGACTTTGTATATGGATTAACTTATAGTAATGAAAACGAAACATTTGTTACGTTTTTACAGCATTGTACTAAAGTGGTAACAGAGTTCATTTAGTTGTTAGCAATTAGTGTGGGGACTCCAACAACAATTTTCATAACAAAACCATTAATAAACAGAAGGTCCCTGTCCAACAAAAACGGCATTCAGGTCAAAAGTGGTTTCATCCGTCGTAATTCACGTCCAAAACTTACCTCAAATAGATTCAATATTTAATCCCCTTTTCAGAGTCCGGCCAAAAGATTAGTGAAAGACATTAAAGGTTGGCTTTCTAGTGGGGAACTATTCAGAAGAGTGGGCAATCTTCTATGTGGTTTCCGATGTGAGCGGCGCGTGAATGGTGCCCAAATTGCTAGTGAAGGGCTGACTCATTCGAACCGCAGATTGCGCTGATTCACTTCACTTTACTCCACTCACATTTTATCTAGTGATCCCATTTAGAAGATAAAGTATTCAGTGTAAAAGAGTTTTTTTTTTATCCTCGCTTCGTTACGTCCGCTCATGAAAAATTACGAGGAAAAGCGAATTCAATACTACTTCACATGTCGTAATTGAAGTAAAATGTTTGCTGAACAAATATTGCCGTGTATCTGTTTTTTTCATCAAACAGGTTACTGCATCGTGTCATGTCACTCTAGTTTAAAAATTACGTAAATTGGTGTATAGGTAAATTGCAGGTATGGCAAACACAAATACGTAGCCAATCAATTTGTCTAAAACCTCGCATGTTAAGCCCACTTACCTATTGGACAGTTAACACTATTTTGTAATTAGCGCACACTGACGCAACGGATGGAAAGCAAAACAATGTTACGTAGTTAGTTAGCAACTATATTTTCACTCAATGTTCGAAGTTTATTAAAACTTTATAAACTTCTTATACATTAGAATTGTTTTTTCATTGTACTGCAAATAGAAAACGTATTTTTAAGTTACTAAAATTCAATCTCCTATGCAATTTTTTGCAACAGCATTTCTAGCGCAACAAAGTTAGCGTGACACAGCCAGCTAGTCCATCGCACAACTAATTCAATACAAAGTTAATTTAAATTAAATCCGCAACAATCTGCATAGCACAGTTAGAGCAGTGACGATAACACTCCATTTTATTCGACAGTCAGTTCAATCCTGGTTGATCTAGGCTTGACCCATAAAAACTTTAGCACCACGAGAAAGAATGGTTAAAGGGTATCCAGTTATATCCAGTTAGTTCTGTCTCCGCCACGCTTTAAACCGCAGCACGAAGAAAGTTTTAAAACCTCTCAGCGAATAGTCTCGAATACAAATTCGAATGAAACTCTCTCAATGCAGGCGCATAATAATTGGAACGAGTGCAAACAGCTAACAATTATTACTAAACTTTATTAAGTACCTACTGCGGATCTTTTAAAATGTTTTTAATATACGCAGCTTATTATACATATTCATTTATTCTTCTTTCTGCGTTATATCTTTACAAACAGGTTTTTGAGTTTAGGGAACAGCGAGTAAAGTTCCCTAAGAAAAGGAGGATCCTCCGACCAGGCGAGGTGATCATGCCTGGCGGGCTTTCTGCCCCAACTGTTGTTCGTTGGGATTTTCTATCCGTCTTAATTCGCATGTAAACTTCATATGTGCGATGCAGGATTTTAGTCTATGTGCGACTTCTGTCATTTGTCACTTGTTACTTGTCAATGTGTCGCCACATGAGCAATAACGTAGATATCAAACAAGGCTTTTATTAAAACCTTGTCAGTCTTTTAAGATTTCTATTCACCCGTTGCTGGTAAATGTTTGATGAACTACAGAGAAGTTTCCTAGAAAAGATCACTCAACCATAGAAACGTAACTTAATCTCGAAATTCTAAGTTAATCCGCAGTTTTCCTGTAACCTCATAAATTAAAATACCGTTTTATTTGTACTTAAATAAATAATTTATCAAAATTACTCTTAGATACGTACCTATCGGAAATTTATGGTGATCCAGGTCTTAGGATACGTATTTTATAGAGCTAAAATTCGGAGGAGCATAATGAGAATTAAGTCCACTCGGTTCGCCAAAAATTATTACCGGAGAAGTTTACTTCCAGCAATTTCACATTCGTAACAAACTTTTTATCTTCTTTGAATGAAATTGGAATGGCTAAATTTTATTTGAGTACTTGTAAGTTTTACATTTATTTGAATTAATGTGGCCTTTGCTACTTTGTAAATTGAATGTGGGATTTTATGGCTGAATCCTTTGTGGAGATGCTAGACCAAGGAAGTAGATACTGATATCGGATGTGTGTAGTACCTAGATTGGTACTTGTACAGTGACAGTTATTGTAACATTCTAACAGATTATTACAATGTAGTTGATTTCGTTCCAATTCATATTCAATTTATCATTTATGTACACCACAAGATAGAAAATACTAAAAAGGATACTCATTAAAGCATGAGGTACAATTTAGCTATTTTTAAACGGAAGAAGTTTCTTGCTCGCTCTTCTCCATTCGAAGCTACAATTTGGAACGAGCACCATCGGACAGACTGACAGACTATTATTTATTTCTTTATTTGTTGACATTTCAAAAGAACCTATTTATGGTTTTATTGGAATAAATGATTTGACTTTGACATTGACTATTTCTACAACCAAACATTAAAAGTTTTCTCATGTTTTCGACATAAGTAAAAACAAAACTACAAAACGTCATAACAGCTTCAATTTCTTCAATTTCGATCACCACCCGACTACTATTATTACTACAACCATAATAAATATTGTAAAACAGTCGTAACGTTCATTATTACTCCATCGAGTGCCGGTACCGTGTATGTCCTCGGGGAACAAGATCGTCACATCAATTAATACATATTTTACGAGGAGACGAGAGACAAAGGCGCTTGCGTACCGAAGCACCTCTGTCGACGCTTCCAGTGCCATGATTATTTTATCCATTCATTAATACATGAAGACATCTAGAGGTGCGGCTAGATTTTGACGAATGCGCAGCTCAGGAGATACCTCATAAAATGCGCAGGAATTAAATGTGAAAAAAGTGCACGCGTGCTGATTACAAGTTGTTTTTGAGCAGCGCATTCATCTTTATTCAGCGTTCACCATTTATGCCTACACCTACATTATGATGCCTACACCTGGATACATTTTTAAGAGTGATAACCACGAAAACCTTAAACTGTCTCGTTGACCGAGTGGTCGCAAGTGCGACTGCCGGACAAGGGGTCTCGGGTTCGATCCCCGTGTCGGGAAAAGTATAACTGGGCATTTTTCGGTTCTTCAAAAATGTCTCAGTAGTAGCACGAAGTTTGGAAATGTGCCCAGTATATGGCAATACCTATATGGGACTTATAACACAAATGGTGAAAAGTGGGCATAACATTGTATATCGGCATTACATGCCATGTAATGTACCTACGTCTTCGGGGATAAAAAGGCGTGACGTTGTGTCATGACCACAAAACCACGAAAGCTTTTTCGTCAAAGTCAGTGAGTCAAAAGATTTTTCTCATCCGCAGAATTTCTATTCTAAATCTTTTAAAATCAATAGTGAAATACTTAAAATAGTCCTTGTCACCAGTACAACTTTTAGTTTATTTCGAAATATTCATTGTAGAGCTACATTAAGCCAACCAACTAATTACAAGTTTAACCGAGAGCTAAGTCAGTATTCAAATTCAAACAATACTTGCTTCGGCTGTCGACCAAAGAGACTGTGAACTTTACCTGAGCCCTACAAAGATCACAGGAGACGAAAAAACTTTCCACAGCTCGATACAATCTAATTCGTCCTTCTACTGGAAATACGCAAATACTTGGGTGCCTACTGAGTTTAATCAAACTTACCTTTTTACTCAATGTCACGAATTTTATCCCCAAAGGGGTAGGGCGAAGTACATTTAATATCACATACACACTGTAGCACCCACTTTAAACCAATTAGTTTATGAGCTCCATTCAATAAAGAGAGATAATTGAAATTTGTAATTCGAGAGACTACTGAAAAAACCCGATTTTACTTGCCCGACCAAGGAATCAAATCTAAAACATCTTTCCAGGCTGTCACACTTACAAGCAATCAACCGATCAATGGTCTTACCATTACCATTACCAATATAATTTCGTGTATCCAATATGTAGGCGTGAAAATTAATCATGGGGACCTTTTACTACCTTTGTAGTTATAAATATATGTGTGTGGGTGTCGCAATTAAGTATTCATTGTGATTAACTTGAGACCTAACACGTACGTGGATAGAAGTCAGACTTTTTAATAAGGGAAATAAATTATAGCCCAATAACATAGGTTTTTGAACTATTGTCTTTATAGTAATTTGGTCAATTTCGATGAATTAGTAAGTCGTTGTAACTATAATTAATGATAACGGAGAGATATCTAATCTGAAACGTAAGTCGTCCAAAAAATGTATCTAAGATTTTTTGAAATTTACATATCTCAACAATATTACGGACTTAATTATTATGTTATGGGCTTACTCACGTAACTGTATGACGAGGAACTCGACTAGTTTCAAGCCATGCTAGAATCTTCCTAATCCCCGATTCCCCAACAACCCTTAAATTTCTAACTATGTTTCATGAGTCCATGGGTGGCAGCGATTGCTTACTATCAGGTGATCCGTCTGTTCGTCCGTCTGAAATGTATAAAAATATAGACTAATTTAATGCTGGAATTTGAATACATTACTGTTTTATTTTAGGAAGGAACAAGTTATATTAATCTGTATACATGAACTCTATAGTTTGGTTACTTTAGTTATGAACTGAGGAAAAGTAAGCCAAGCTTTGCTTAGGTAGACAATTCTACGTTCGGTGAAACAAATTTCTAAGTTAATATTTGGTTTTACCGATATTGAACGAATAAGTGCTTAGTTTATTCTATTAGGATATTTTTGATTAAAATGTAAACTGAATCTGAACAAGCTTTACTTTCGTTCTATTTATAATTTCATGGCCAGGCATTCAGTACATAAAGGCATGTGGGTGGTTGCTTAGCATTTGGCTTCCACCTTCTCACTCTCAGTTCAATAATAGAGCAAAATATATACTAAAGCTTTCACGTATGACTTCGTACGTCCATTAAACGTCTTTATATCCCAGTAAACTATCTTTTAATGGTTCTCTGTGCTCTTCAAAAATCTACATGACGTATCTCAGCGGTTTTAGGAGTGCAATGATGTCTGGCAGTCACTCAGTTTTATAACGGAAGAGTTTATAACCACTTGAACTTTACTGCACTAACTTTTGACTGCATGGTTAGCGTGGTGGCGATTCGATTTCCGCACGGAACAAATCATTGTGTGATCCACAAACTATTAATTTGAGTATAGGTGTCATGCGTATGCCAAGTTGTATGTTCGTAAACGCAACTGATACAGAAGAAAATCCTAGTGTGTAGCAAAACAAGTCACGAGTAGATTTGAGTTCTTTTTCTACCTGAGGGCCTAGTAAGAGTTCGTTTTACGTTTAATGAGATCGAACCGCATTTATCCCTCGGATTGATAGGTTTGCTGGAGCTAGCCAGTGTGAGCGCCATACGCGGTAACGTTTCGATCACGTTAAAATTAAAACAAACTCATACTAAGCCCTCTATTATTTCTACGATATAGAAACTATTCTTATCCTCTTTTGGAAACTCACTGCGAATATGTACCTAATAAACGCGTGTGGGCTTCACTGAACAACATAATAACAAGATTGATTTTATATCATACCCATTTCATATCAAGGTGTAAGTTGAGAATGTGGGTGCCCACTTGTAGGTGTTCTTAATATAGGAAGTCCCACGTTTCTGCTGATATTTCAATACACCCATACATAAAGTAAAACTATTCTTATGTACCAAGCAGAATATCTCGAAATCGAACATCAATATTATGACTTTTCTTTAATAACCTTTATTGTACACCTTTAAATAAATGAAGCTTAGGTTAACATTTATAAAATGATTGTGCACAAAGGCGGCCTTATCGCTTATAGCGATCTCTTCCAGGCAACCTTTGGGCGAATGGAGTTGTTGAGTTATAGTGGAGGTGGTTCTAGGTGTAGGTGTTTTACATAGAATATATAATTACATACATACAAAACTACATACATTCATACGTATACATACATACATATATACATACATATATTTCTTTAATAATAATAATCTTAAAATTGTCACCAGGTATCATGGATACGTAAGAGAGACCTGCACATCTTGACAGTGGGTGTGCACACGTACAGCAGTGACGCAAGATTCGCGGCACTACATGCCGACGGCTCCGATGAATGGACGCTGCGAGTGGCGCCCGCGCAGCCGCGCGACTCCGGCGCATACGAGTGCCAAGTGTCCACTGAACCAAAGATTAGTCTGTCATTTCGACTCACCGTTGTTGGTAAGTAATAAAAACAAAGTTTTTTTTTATTTTAGAAACAATAAATAGAGTGTCTTTGATACACAAAAATCGACTTTAAATTAATGAGCATTAAGTCGAAGTCAAAATTGGGACAATCAAAGAAAAATAAGCAGAATATTGCACATGAAAGATTTTAAATGTAAAATAAACGATATGAGTTTTCGCTGTATACTTATTCAAACAGCTATATCTGTTGATTAAGCAGTTTATACCTAAGCTTGAGCTCTAACCCGGTAAATCGATTCGGTCTCGCTGCCAAGATTTTGTCCAAAACATTCTTTAAATGGTTATCGCACCATCCAAGTGCTCTTTCATATAAATATTTTTAAATGTGTATTATACATAGTAAACGTAACGTTTACATTATCAATACTTCATATAAAATATAAAAAATTAGTAAAAGAATGTAAATCTTCTCCAAAATCGTATACGAGTATCCTCTGTTTGAGTTCCTAGATTTTTAATTCTTACAAAACTTTTTTTTTTTGAGTGTGGAATCATTCGATGACTTCTCTCGCCTTGGGCGAGGCGAGAGAGAGTGTCAGACTCCTACTGACTAAAAACCACCCCGTTCCTACTCTGCTTTTCGAACCGGAGCCCCGGTAACCCGCTAGATAGTCCGCAGCTCCGGATCAGGCTTTAGCCCTACTGGGCCCCATCTATGGTGGTCTGTTAGCTCTTTGAGGCGCGCGCCATGTCTGGATAAATTATGTCCACTTGGTGACTAATAGCTTTGAAACTATTTAATCCCAAATACATTAACAGATTCAAACTGGGAGTATGTTAAATCAATGCACCACTGATTGAACCCTTCGGGGAATAGTCATGATTTATCAACAAGCTCAACATTGATATCAAAAAGCACATGACTATTTAATTATTAACTGGATGTCGATACTAATTAGTAAATTCCACAAATTAACAGTTTTATTGAAAACCGAAAATATTGGCGAGAGTGTGTAATTATTAAAATCCAATGTAATTCATAAATTACTGGCATCATTTATTCATTTACAAGTATTATGCAATGTCGGCATTATGAATTGAAATGACGGTTAAAATGGCGCATAACAACATAGTCACAACTTTATTTTGGATTTGGCTTAAAATGAATGTCGGATTGTTTAATGTGGTCACTGGTTATTTATAAATACTTTGTGGATAATCCTTTAACATATCAACGAATTAAAATATCATAATTATTTTGCTGCCAATTAGCCTGACTACCGATAAGTACGTAAGCATTATAACACTCGTGATTTGAATTACAGTGGAAAAACTATATCGGCAATATTAACATATTACATGCTGCAAAATCAACGCAATTTTACCTCATATATGAATATAGTCCAGTAGACTCTACTTCTAAGTCTTATAGCTGACTAGACCCAGGTGAAACATAATACCTCTATTACGCAACTCGTCAAGTTCTAGAAAAATCGTTGCTTTCCTCTCGCTCCGCCCTTAAATCGCTAGTGTGATAAGACCCTAAGGTCGCAAAGGTTTAGCGTCCGAAGCTAAATAAATGATGATGACTAAATGTAAATAAATATGTAAGTAGGGATTCGCTAACATATTCATGAGTTTTTCTATAGTGGAACTATCTCGAAATCCAGATTTGTTTTTTCTGCTTTGGATTTTCTGTACCTAGAGCGCAATTTGTTCTAATTAAAGTAATATTGATCTATGCTCCTTTGGTGCCGCAGTTGTAAAAAAACTGGTATAAGAACTTTGGTCTAAATTCGGATTGATTTAATCTGTTTGGTTGGAAAAATTGGAGTAAATAAATGAGATGACAGTACATGTTTTGTAAATGTAAATATAAAAGTAGATTTTATCAATCTACACTGATATTTGTTCTGATAATATGTATGTTCTTTCTTTCTTTCCAACAGTGTCAAAGGCGGAGATCCTCTCAGGACCGGAGCTGTTCGTGAGAGCTGGATCAGACATCAATCTTACTTGCGTGGCGAAGTACGCCCCTGACCCGCCGAGGTAACTAATGTGAAAAATCTAGACATCCTGCTAGCTTTAGACATTAAAAAACTAGATTAATCGCTGCAAAGTTCCTGCTTTATTTTATAATACACTTTCCAGACATTATTAGCTTCGCAATTTATTTTTACCTAGCACCTTTATTTCTGTACTCTCATTTTGTGTACGAAGCTGAAAAAGCAATGTTTATTCAGGCTATTCCAGCATTTTTGTGGTTTCATTAAAGTCTATTGAAATAAATTCTGCCTTTTTGAAGCAAGTTTCTTAAACAAGTTGTCCGATATAAAAATACGAGAGCAAGAACATTTTGAGTTTTATATGGCCTATGAAGGAAATGGAAAAGGTGCTATATACCCACTCGGCTTGGGCAGTAACATGAAAGTGTGGGTTGCCAACATAAAAAACGAGGAAGTAAGAAATAACTCTCGAGCGGGACTTTTGTGTCAGCGTACGTGACAAATGTGTAATGAGACCATCTTGTTCAGTTAGATCAAATTTGCCCGCACTCTGCGACCTACAAAAGTATCATTTTTGGGCAACGTGCCGACGTAACATAGTAGAGGCTGCAACACTTTTTACTACTAGTTTACTAGCAAACAAAGACCTTTATTGCAGATGAAATGAATGACACGCCTGACTTTAACATAAAAAAATAAAAAACGAAATTTTAATAAAGTAAAACGACAGCCAGACTCTCCAAATATTTTATACGAGAACACAAAACACGATCCGTGTTCAAAAACGTTAGCGTAAATTAATTACGTGTGTATGTAAAACAAATACGACTAAAAATAAAACGGGGGACAAAAAATTCGATTTTCGCCATTGATGTTTGCGGTTGTGTAACTCTTAATAAATACGCGACACAAATCGTTGTGGTGTGAATAGGCGAGCCCGCCCTCCGCCTTACGATCTTATAATGGAAGTGTGTTATCGTGTAGGCACCTTTTCACACCGCACCGTACCTATACATTTAGTCTTCGCATCCATAAACATGATAAGCTTATTTTCAGATAAAAGGGTCGGCTGAGGTCCCTAAGTGAGGTATTCTTTGGCTATCAACGTTTAATGGTGGCCTATGTCTGAGATCTATCGAGGGACCTTCAATTTGAATATTGAAAAGACGATACGCTCTGTGTGGACAGATATCGTTTTTTATTCAGATGTTTCGTGAATTATTTATAGGTGCTCACTCAATACCAAAGTTTCCCGAACAGTCTCGCTGTGTTAATTGAGGCAAGCCCACCAACATATAATTAATGTATTTTTCGTAGTAACTGCGGTGTGACACTCACCACTCTCGTATCGCGTTTGGTCTTTTGTTTGTGGAGTATCACATGACTCGTAATTATTATGAGTACGGCGCTCACAAAGCATATTTTTTCCTGCAAACAGAAGTTCAAAGCACAATGGGAAATGAATGAATATAAATTTAAATTTCCTAAAGCGCTCGTATCTTTCTTTTAAGTGAATTTATAAATAAACAGGATAAATGGCTGAGGTCAGGCCCGAAATACGTTTGGGACGAATAAATAATCCAGTAAGTGAGACGAAGTTTCACATTTCGAATGTGTCAGATACATTTCTTAGTAGTTGAAACAGTGTGACCCAAATATAACGCTCATTAAACTCAAATTACAGGCTTGAGTAGGAAACACATCCTTGGACGTAATGAATAGGCGTGGATCGGTAAATACCTGTAATTACAGTCCAGTCACTCGGCCAAAGGTGTTGGGTTTATGTACACAATCTATACAAAAATAATTAAAAGCAAGTTTGTTTGAAAACTTTGTATTTAAGTTTGTCAATTTTAATGCTTTGTAATCTTCGTGAATGGAATTTGTTAATGTCTTAAATTAGAACCTTTGTACATTAATAGACATGATGAAATTTTAATCAAGTAATCTGCTCGTGCCCGTAGGCAAATATAGAGAGCGTCAACATTTTCGGTCTTCCAAATTGCTGGCTCAGAGTTTCTGTAATGATATTTCAATGTAAACGGTGCAAGGTTTTTGGTTTTATCGCAGGCCACGCTGGCAGGATGCGTCTTACATCTGCGATGCTGGTAGTCGACTCGCATGGCCTACTTAGTAAAAGAATTTGTCCAGATCATCATACTAACATCATACGGTACATTATCGTAGCGTATAGCTTAATTTGGTTTTAAACCTTCTCGGTTATTGCCTTCTTACTCCCATTTTAACTTACGATTGAGTCATCGACTCGTGTCTTTATTGATAAATATTTTTTATTTGGCCACAAAATAGATTTTACTTTAAAATTGAAGAAATCGTATTTTCTTGTTTTTCTAACGTACGAACAAATATGAGAACTATGGAGAAAAAAAAATACCAGTTATCTGATTACAAATCACAGTTGATAAAACATTGAATTAAAGTTTTTAAGAATAGAAAATAAGAAAAATACAAAAGTATTTATTTTTATGTAATTGAAATTCTTTTTATATATTTATTTGTTTAAGATAAGAATATTTTTCTTAAGAATATTTTTTATTTTGATTGCAATCTTATCTATAATGTATTAAGATTTGTATAACTATTGAACCGCTTTTATGTGATGCTTGCTTTATTTTGATTCATAGAAAGAATATATTTATCAGATATTACGAGACTAGAGTTTGCCCAAAAATTAATTTTACTTCAATAACATTTATAATAATTTCAAAAGATTGAAATCTATATTTATGTTGATCTATTTCATTGGTACCGGGACATCTCTTTTATTTTATTTTTTTCTTCTTATATATATATAAATAGAAGCTCTAGAAGCATTAGCAAACAAGATACAAAAATATACTGCATATAAATGAGTAAGAAAGAAAGTATGAACAAATTTTTCATATGGTTTTCTATACCATTAATTATTATTTTCGTTTACTAGCTTCATCTACTGGTACCGAGGAGAACAAGTGGTGAACTATGCTCAACGAGGCGGTATAAGCGTGGAGACTGAGCAACGCACGCGCACTAGCCGACTTCTCATCGCACGCGCAGCTCCCCACGACTCAGGGAACTATACATGTGCACCAAGCAGCTCAGGTAAGGAAACATTATAAATTGAACTTTATTTATATATCTATAAAGTCTATCTTAATATAAAGTTCATCTTTAGAACATTTTGATTGGTTAACCAAAAATATTCATCGTCGCGTCTTCGTAGCAATTTGCTACGGCGCGGCGTAGCCACCGACTACGAAATACGTAGCAAAGCATTGACAAATAACATCGAGATAAAACCAACACAGCTCGTTCCTTATTTTACTTTTTCAAATGAACCTTTTAATTTGATAATAGTCAGTAATATTTCTCAGTTAAATAAAGTATTTACCAGCGAAATTATATAAGTTTCTTCTCTTGTAACAATGATGTAACAATCTGAACTGTTTCAGCCTAAGGGTTTCCTAGTTGTAACTTATAAGATAAATGACGCAAAGTGTGCCTATACAATACATTTCTGCCTCCAGCTATAAGGAAAAACATTACCGTTTGCCGTGTTAAAACCCAAATCATGCTCGTAGTTTAGTAGTTTATTGCCTCAAATACATGTTAATTATTTCTTTAATTATAAGGAGCCCAAACACCATAACGTTTGAACTGAGAAATAGGGCAGACGCATAAATTTTATAACCGATTAAAGTCGGGAAACGGGTCAATATTTCATTGTTACGACTATCGATTTTACCCTCATTATCGAAGGGATCAACTATTTGGTGTGTTCAGTTTATTATTTAGTTCATTTGTGACACACAATACATTTTGGTGGTTTTAGAAAATTCTGACGAACATTCTAGCGAAAACAAAATTTGAAAAAATTATACCATCTCATCTTCATTACTGATTCAACAAATGTATGTATTCGTCATAGGTATTATAAAAAATGAGCATCATAAATATAAAATACCATAAACGTAATATTTAAATATGGAAGTGGAAACATTCCCGTGGAATGTATTTTTAAATCCCTCTTTCCCTCTGTAATGAAACCCTCTCTGTACCAGTACAATACCAACTCACAGATTGCCGTATTCAGTGCTTCGTATTAAAATTATTCATTACAAGGATTTGCTGCAAACTGCTGTGTAATTATTCCAGTCTGGATTCTTACACAGTAGCTTAACATTATTGCTATGTTCCAGAATCACCCCACGACTGTTTAAACTGCTGCCAACTTTTTAATTGACGTCGTTTAATGGCACTACTGAAAGAAAAGTCAATGTTTGATGTTGCTTGCTAATTCTAAAAGTATTTCTTTAACAATTCCACCGGTTACGGAAAATGACTGTACTTATTTGTGATTACAATGCAGCACACAATTAACATAATGAAGTGTTCATATTTTGTTTCTGGGTTAATGCATTACTAGCGCCGCCGTATACTTCATAAAACTACTTTAAAATGTAGGCTAGTAGTACGTTCAGACGTTTGATTTATCAAGGCTTAGCTTTACAAAATGCATTCACTTATTCCACGTTTGATTTTATCTTTATTCATAAATCTTCTATTCAAATGTTGTAAAATAATCCTGAACTAAAAGTTTTGTATTTTAATATCTTACAACATTACATTATGTTTTAGATAGTGGTGATTAACACTTCAAAAGGGTTCAGAACGTAGTAGGCAATTACTTAGTAATATTAGATTTAACTGCTATAATGTTTTAAGGGGCGAGATTCAACCGCCCTTTGTACCATTTATGAACAATCGGGGTACCCACGAGCAATCGATAAAGGGACGTGACATTAGATAAGATGATTTATGACACAACTTTGTTATACAGAATCTGCGTCGGTGATAGTCCACGTGCTGAGCGGGGAGCGGCCGGCGGCGATGCAGAGCTCGGGCTCGACGCCGCCCCGCCTGAACCGCGCCATCCTCGCCACGCTCACGGCGCTCACCACGCTGCGCCAGCCACGACCAGCGCTCCTCGCCACCCTCCCGGTCGCCGCGCACTACGTCTCCATCCCAACACTTCTCATTACCCTACTATTCGCCAATGCTCTCGTCAAATTCCTATCAAAATTTACGACAGCTCACATCGAACCCACATCTTCAAGATGACCTATTAGTGCAAACGCGACTTCCCAAACGTTTTAAACTAAGGAAGTATTTTATATGATTGAGTGAACAAGCGAAATTGTGTCGGACCCTCGGGTTACGTTATCTGAGTTGAACGTATTTAAAATACAACGATAAATATAGACAGTAATGTTTCCTGTGAGGTAATTTTAAGGCGATAAATCAATAGCATAATGGTCAATTTAAAAAATGATATTGTTGTTTATAAATCTCTAAATTTCTATTGTATCTGATCTGTAACAGACATGATCGTTTTAGTAATTTCGATAAATAACGACCAGAGAGATTAATACAGCACGCATGAGATAATCCTTTCAGATGATTTATCCGAAGCTGAATCTCCTTTGTTCTCACAGCTAACTACGTTCGTCGTCTTAATCCGGTGCCGAGATTACAAGCAAATCGATTTCGTTAGTCCAATACAGGAATATACCGAGATTCAATCGAAGTGAAGCTTATCTATGCGTAACGTATATCTAAGCCGCTGGTTGCTCTCTTTGCCACATTATTTGCGTTCGATCAAGTTGAACAAACAACGTCTGTACTTATGCATACAAGCGTACATTAGTATTGCTGGTTACTATACTACATGTAATCATCTTCGTATTTACAAGTTTCACTAACTTTAAACAAAGAAAAACAGTAATCTCATCTTCTAAAAATCTTGACTCTTATATGGCATTATGAAGTTGAATGACAAAGTTGAAATTAAAACAAAGTTTCTAAAAAAAAACAAATTACTTGTTTCTTTTATTATCATTTTTGTCGCTAACCAGTTTAATTTGATTTCATCTTTGAGCCGAAGAATAGATTAAACGTTCATAAATTAAATTACGTCGCCATCTTTTATCAAACAATTGGTTGTTGACGAGATATTACAATTTTCTTGTTGCAATTTGTAAAGGAAATCTCAGTACCTAAAGACTAAATGTTTTCCAAGAGAATGACCCAATCTTCAAACGATTTCATCTCCAGTGCGCTCAAACATAAAATGGGACTAAATTGAGTTGATTTCTCAGCCACCACAGAACCATTTTACTTCGGGTTCGACGAAAGTTCTAAGAATTTATAGAAGTCGTCAATCTTTGAGTGGCTTTGTAATGAGCCTTTCAACGTCTCTTGACATCAAGTAGCGTTAACATGAGCTCTTCAAGTGTTCAGAATCTTCCCAAGCTTGTTGCCACAAAATTTGTGTTCCAACTATACTACAATTGAGATACGGGCTCTTCACAAAAATCCCAACAGAAATTCCCTGGACTTTTAAACTGCGCATACCTTTTTGTAAATTCGTCTGACTTTTTCACATTCCACTGTCTTACTCCGGAATAAAATTACACAATCAAAGTTTAGAATTAGGGTTGCTTTACTGGCCAGAATAAAAGGCATCGTTCCAAAAAGTTGTCTCGAGTGACAGCAAGAAACAAATTACGTACCTTAGGCTTCATTTGTTTCAAGTTCATTTCATGTAGCGAATCTGGCAGATAGGCACTAAACATTGCTCTCAGTCCATTTTGTTTTTATTTCTGCTCTTTCTACCCTTACTTATGTCAGGGCCGAACAAAAACAATTTGACGACTTTTCAAGTAAAAAAACTCGAAGATACTTTGCTACTACTTACGTCAATATTAAATCTCTGTTACTTTTTAGATGTTTACATCTGTTTAAAACTTAAGTAAAATGCTTGTCAAAGGCAAGTTTAAATTGTATAAAATGTTAATTTTCTCTAGATGATTTATAGACATTGGTACCTTTGTATTTTAAAGATTTATTAAATGAAATCATGTTTAAATAAGATTTAGCTCGTATCCTGTACATAATAGCTGATCAATTGTAAATATTAACGATGTAAATAATAATTATGAATTTAATGTTATGTTTGTAATGTCTTGACAGCCAAAAATACATTTTATGTATTCAGATTACTTTGGCAACGGTTTCAAACGTGGCCATCTTTTAAAAGTAGTTAACAAAAGGGTTGTGTAATAAACTATCAAATTGTAGATGTATTTAAATATGTTACCTAACGATTTATAAGAATACAGACATAGTAATAAAACCAATGAGGAATATTATGCGTATCATTTCAATCTTAAAATTACAATTAAGTTAAATCAAAGCAATTTTAATTCATAAAATAAAATAAACTGAAATGTCAGGATAAGACAAATTCAACTGGAATCGCCAACAGAAAAAAATTATAATCCCCAAAAAAGCATTCATTGCGGCAAGTTAAGGACAAAAATTTCATTGTATTAAGTAATGCGGCCGTGGAAGTGGGGCAAAAAGATGAAGACAAAATTGAGGAAAGGGGATAAAGGACCGAAACGGAGCGTATCTAAATGAAAGGAAACAGTGAGAGCGGTATATTTCGGCCCTATCGCGCGCAGATACCACTGTGTGTACGTTCGACTGGGGTCTTAGTCCACTTGATGTATGTGCAAGGGTTAACCCGCCGCCGTATTATCGAGTATATTTCGGCTTTAAGATTTCATACACAATATTATTCCGTGTCGAAAGGAAAACAATGTTTTACGGTTGTTTCTTACAGAAATATTTACTTTCATGTTTCGTGGAAAATGTGTTTCTTTTTTTTTGTTGGTTTGCTACTATTATGTTCTTTTCAAACAGTGTAGCTGACTATAAAGTCTTGGGATCAATTCTAGGATCAAGTAAGTTGTGATTGGATTTTTCAATTCCTAACTTTTGTAGCGTGAGCCGAATGAACAGTTTTACACGGAATCGTTTCAGAACCTGATGAAAAGTTAAAGTTTGTACCGTTAAAACCTTCTTTTAAAAAAGTATTACCTATATCACGATATTTCATCGTCTCTCTCACAAAATAGTTTCACCCGAAAACTAAGGCAACACAACTACAAACAATGATTTATAACAAGCCAAAATGTCAGCTCAATTTTAAATTACTTACGCATAAAATACATTAGCGTCATTCGTGTTTTTATTACGGCATAATCATAATAATTCACTGGGTTTCATTACCTGACTACGAAGGTGTGAATATGGCGTACAGCCTACGTTTATAGGCCTGTTTATTACTCCATATGGCTTCTTCGCGTTTACATTACACGTACAAGAAGATATCCTGCACATAATTGACGTAACGAGCTAAGGAACGTGATCACTTGGCTCCGTGTATTGATATGCCAACATGATAAGCTTGCCAGGCTCAGGCCTGCGATGCCTATCAAACTATTTGGTTGGTAATCCTGATACAAATTATCAGCATGTAATTTTGGGTTATGTTTGACTCTTGGCCTACTTTGAGAGCGAGATTTGGGTCATCTTGTATGTGACAATTTTGTTAGACGTAGTTCTAAGCACAATTAATAAAGAACAAGTTTCTATTCCATGCGTAGCTATAATTAGTCGTTTCAAAGTTCGTACTTTAAATAGATTCACGGTAGACCACGTTGTGGCCAATGTAAAGAAAATCAATTTATTACAAACGACAGCAACATGACCAATGGAAGGGTAGCGTTCACCCGTCGCTTCAAGGAAAACCCCTCAAGCTGATGACAGCTAAACAGAATGAGAAATTATAAACAGAATGATGTGTTTATAATATGCGAATATCTATTTCCATATATGAAAAGGATGTCATCGAAAATGGTGACGTATTTATTTATAGAAATGTACGATTACATCACGGTCACACATAAGACATTTAATCAGGACTAAAGGCCTCACGAATAGACCTTTATCAAAATTTAATCCCTACTCGATCATTGAATTAATATAGGCGAGGTATACAAAATAGACATTACATAGAATTTTCGATTTGATAAGTCAGTACCAGTATTAGGCATGTGTTCATTCAATCATCCGTGTGTACCGGCTTTATTGAAAGGGTTGTTTTATTTTCTTTTCTAAAGAGACTTCCGAATTTTATCTTTAAAAACCTTTTTTGCCTTTCTTGTATAAGTATATAAGGTTCGACCCTTAGATAGAAGTGAATAGGAACTAAGCAAGTCTATTTATTTAGAAATGTTAAGAATGTAAAAAGGTTGTGAAGCCATTACCGAATAGGTAAATGAAATCTTTAAAATAACTCGCCCGTCTGACGATCAAAAAACCTGAGTTGAGACACCCACCTATTTGTTTTTTTTACAAAGTAAATGTGCCTATTGTTAAAGGATTAATGTATAAAAGTAAGTACAATACGTGATGACATTGAACTCATACAAGCAACACTTTATAAAAAACTGAACTTTCGTATCACGGATACAGCTAGCGTATGCGATGGGTATAAATGACATTATTTTTTCTACGATATCGACAGCTCCACGTCTATATCAAAAGCCATATCAATAAAACTACAAACGTACGAAAACCTTTACCTCAACGAAATCCACTTTAGCGAAACCCGAACGAAATCAGAGGCTCAAGACTCAACGGTATCATTCGAAATTCTATTTAATATACATAATACTGTTGGTCTTAATGCAGGGACTCGGTCAAGGACACTACAGCCATGGATAGACGAGTTCAGACACCGAGTTCCTGAATTATTGAGCACACTGTGTAACAAACACTCTATTACCGGCCGTCTTGAGGGTCCTTTAAGGGAACAGTCGGAATTAATCAATAACTACAAACAGTATAATTACTGTGAGTAATTAATCATTCCCTCTCTGCACTCCGGCTGAGTTACTGTAAACAAATTGGTGTGATCGTCGCTACTGCGCCGTTTAAGCGTGAAAAGTAATTCATTATTAATCGATTCCGGAATTCTTAGTAGAAACGCGATCGGTGTTTATGAGTGTAGCTTTTATTACCGTGATCAATAAAATGAACCAATTATTATCCTTCCAAAAAAGACGTAATACTGTTAATATACGATTGAACAATATTCATTAAAAACACCAACCCATTCTTTCACGAAAAACAAACAAAAATGATTAAACACGAACAGCAAACCGATTGTATTAATGCAACACTGCTTTATCAGAAAATTTATTGCGACTACATTATGAAAACAAATTCCATGCATCATTTTAACAACACTTCACTTTTATATCAACGTGAATTAATCTTTGTAACGTTAAATTACTTGAGGATACATACATACATATCATCACGGCTTTAATCCCCGAAGGGGTAGGCAGAGGTGCACATTATGGCACGTAATGCCACTGTACAATGTACACCCACTTTTCACAATTTATGTTGTAAGTCCCATGTGATAGGGGGTGAGCCTTTTGCCATATACCGGGCACATTTTCAGACTCGAAAACCGAAAGAATCCCAATAATACTTTGCCCAACCCGGGAATCGAACCCGAGACCCCTTGTCCTGCAGTCGTACTTGCGACCACTCGACCAACGAGGCAGTCTTCACTTCACTTTTATATAAACGTGAATTAATCTTTGTACCGTTAAATTACTTGAGGATGTTATTAGCAAATAGTATCTATCTATCTGCAAGCTACAAGTCAAAATGTAAAGTTCGTTAAGTCAACAATACGAGTTCGGATGCCTGTTATCTTAGTTGTTTCTATTGAAATATTAACTCGAACCGTTTAATTCAATTGTTCCGAGACGGTACATAATATCTACAAACAAATGAACTCGCCTATTCATTTGTTTGTAGATAACAAGCCTCCGGCGTCGATCGTGATAAGTTTACTCAGGTTTTTTTTTAGTTAGAAATACAATGTTATGTAAAGGATGATGTCACCTTGTAAATGAAGTCGGTGCAAATATTTTTACTATTTAGTTCGAAATTGGTCGAAGTGTTACTTCGCTTATACATTGTTTAGGGAATAACCTCCTACTACGGAAATAATAAAATATTCATATTCTTGAACATTAGCCTTGCTACAGGTTTTCCAAATAGTGCATTGTTCACCATAACAGGACAATGTATGGCGGTCTATTTTCAGATGAATAGGGTTGTATCGCGAGCTTTTTGTATTGAATTAGAGTAACACCTTAAGTCGATAAAATTTTAATATTAATACATTATGTATATTACAAGCACGAAGTAATAAGAGGAAAACATTCTCATTCGTTGAACTATAGAACAATGGGTCTCATGTTCAATTCCCAGGTCGCATGGGTTCTTAGTAATAATACGGAGTTTGAAGTTATGCCCATGAATATGAGAATAGGCTCGCCCTCTATCCACGGGACTCATAGTAGGCATAGCTATGCTAGTTTTACTAAACTGGCACATTAAATTGTATAAGAGCACCTCAGACTACCATTTTGAAGTTTAAAAGGTATAATGTTATGTTATCCTTGGTAAAAAGTAATAAAGAATGTTTGTCTATGCGTTATCTTAAGCTTAATTCGAGGGTTCGTGATATCGTTGGGAACGTCGTACACATTACGTATTTAATTAATAACGGATATATGTCTCATATTGTTTGATATTAAGCCTCCTTCCCTCCCGACCTCAGACCTCCTCCTGTGAACCTCGGAACAAATTACCTATATCGAAGGGAAATAATGAGATTATGTTATTACTGAGATATTTCTATGAAATCCTTTTTTAAATATTTCAAGAATCTTTCGCGTTTCTCAAAGACGATTTTATATTACGTGTTTTACGTAATGCATACTTAAAAAACAAACATTTTGCTACAGAAATATTTCTCAAGCAAAAATGGGCCCTATTCAACTCAAAATAGACAATAAGTTATATTCACAGTACGAAGCTTAAAACAGTCACATTGGCCTACAAATGAATATCTATTAATCCATTTCACCTGTACATACTTCAGAGAATATTCTCTTTAGTTAAACTAGGATTAAACCCCTGTAATTACTGATACAAAGTGACTTGAACATGTTCGATGCTTCTAAATCCTTTCTATATGTTTTTGAAGAGAAAAAATACATGTAACAATGTGCTGGTAGATTGAAACAAAAATACGAAAAAATAATCTCTCTAAGGCGCTTTGCACATGGAGCAACTATTGGAGCAACTGGCAACTGGCAACTAGCTGTTTACATATATTTCAATTGAACCGCGCACACATAGCAACTCGAGTTTCGAGTTCCGGTAATCGTCAACAGTTTTCAGTTGCTGTAATCGATGACTAAGATAGTTCCTAATTGCCGCAACTAGCAACTGTTAAATATTATACCGGTTTTTAAAGTTGCCGTCGACGGCGACGACGTAATAAAATGAGAGCAAGTGCTGCTTCTTCGATATCCATTGTCACACTGAACGCTGATCGCTGCGTAGATTTAGCAACTCGGTTATGAAAGTTGCTCACAGATTGCCATAAAATTGCGGCAAACGTAAACGTTATAGCAACTATCAACTTTTTACAAGAAACTTTTAAAATGTTGATAGTTTCCTCAACTTAAGTTGCTCCATGTGCAAAGCGCCTAAAACTACTACTCTTTAGAACTAAGGACTTATGATTCACGGAACTCATTCAATCTAGATGTAGAAAACTGGGCAAAAGAGTGAACTTAATACCTCAAGCGTACTCTCTCAGAACATCCTGAATCAACTCTAAAAGACTATCAAAACCACTGCTGAATAAAACTACTGATTTCATTACGAATTCAGGAAAAAACATACAAAGATATTATCACAATGTTAAAGTAAAAATATAACCCTAAAATAATTCAACGATTAAATTAAAGCAAAGATAGGGAAACATTATTTAATATCTTAAAGTATATGAATATTTTAAGCTAACTTAAGCTAGATAAACCTTGAAATTTTATACAAGAGTTCGTTATGTATAAAGTAACACTGCGGAAGAAAATCCCTAAGGAACGGGAATCCTCGCGAATGAAGTCGCCAGCAAAACGCTTGTGTGCTAATGAGATTAACGATCAATGGAAAAATCGTTTCAAACAATACGATATTAAATGTTTTCTGTAAAAGATTCGAATCTTTCAGAAACACTTCAGAAATAATTACATTTGACGGAATGCTCTCGATAATAGAATATCGTTTGAGTTTTCCTTTTGATCATGATAATGCAAATGTATTTATTACCAGGTGCATTAATGTAACTGAGGTTGAGGAAGAATGTAAAGATTATAGGTAACATAGTACGATCCAGATCCTATGTATGAGGCTAATGGTTTTTTTTTTAATAAAATAGGCCAAATGAGCAGACCGCTTACCTATCTGATGATGCTAAGCGATCAGCGCCGTCCATGTACACCAGCAACACCAAAGGAATCACAGATGCATTGCCGGCCCTTTAAAAAAGATTACGCTCTTTTCTTGAAAGCTTGAAGATTATATCGGCTTGGAAATAATGTCGACCACAGCACATTCCACAGACTACCTCCATGGAAAAGAGACGTGAGTATGGGTAGGTATAAATCCAAAAGTAAAACATTATAATATTTTTAAAAACACTAGTGGTCGCCTAGTGGTCGAAATTCGACCATATACGATTTAATTTACAATACCACTTAACATACGTTCAAGGATAATTTTTATTTTACTCAAATTCAAACAATCTCTTTTATAAAACTCTATTCATATAAGACGTGAGAATATCATCGCAATGTCTGTCAATTTTGACGTTTTGTCAAATACGATCAGATACTATGCATGTGTGTGTAATGTTTTATTTATTGATTTAATGTATTTAATAAGCATTATTTTTGAAAAATATTGGCGTTTTGGACTTCTCCTACACATAAACTATAAGTGTACCAAATTTTATGCTCCTACGTTCGCGCAATTTTCGTAAAAATGGGTACAAAGTTTTTGCATCACGTATTAATATATAGATTACATGCCATAGGTATATTTTAGTGATATAATTAATACGATTACATTTTTAATTTAGTCATTTTGTATACCAAGCAAAGCTTAGGTCCGCTTAGGTGTAATTTTACCTTTTAAATGGTATTGATAAGTACTTTTTCGACATAATACTTGGTATTTTATAATATATGTATGTTTATAGCGTGACTTTTAATAAAGAGACATGACCCTGTAATTGTGTGTAGGCAGTTCTCCAGAAACTATTCTATAAATACTATTAGTAAGAAAAATGTGTTACATATTCATACTTTTTTAGTGAGGATTACTATTTGTGTGACAAAAACATATAAAAATATTCCTCGAATATGTGGGTGTGAAATATAATACATATAATTAACTTTTCAGGTCATGTTTGTGTAGTTTGTTATTTCAGGTAAAAAACCAAGTGGTGGTTGTCGTTCAATTTTAGTTTAAGTACTCTAGGTACATAATATTAAAAGACAAGAAACACTAATTTCATGCCATTAGCCGTTCAACATACTAGCTTAGCATATAGGGCTTGAGCACATCCTTATAGCGGAGATGTTGCCCACCATGCTTTCGTTTGCCCTCCATCATCTCAAAGTAAAATTCGACAAGAAATAGCTCATGTAAGGTCGTTGTTACCGAAATCGGTAAGGAGGACTATACATAGGGCTTACAAGAGTACATGGCTAACAAGTGTCAACTGCGCAGAACTAATCGAAATCCCTCTTTTGTTCTCTATTCCTCTTATATGCACTGTACAAAATTGAGAAATTGTGCACGAGAAATATCGTGTGAGAGAACAATTTTATTATTTCTGTGAAAGTGTGGACGATAGTGTCGTGCATCGGACGTTCACACTCAGTCATGCTGTAGCCACACTGTTTGTCAAGACTCGATATATGAACTGTTTTAAACCATTCTGTCACACGCTGCAGTAGAAAGTCAGTATCTACTTCGTAGTTCTGATTATGATACAAAATATTATATTTAATCAGTAAGCTGTCTTCTTGGTCTGTTTTCTCCTGCAAGAGTTATAATGTTCTGCTTTGGATTGCTACGATATACTAGATAGAACAATAAAGGTAATTTCTATAAACTATCGGTAATATAAAATCCGGTACTATGGTCTCGCGGGTTTACCGGGACTTCGCCTCGAAAGGCAGGAATAGGAACGGGGTGGTGTTTAGTCAGTAAGAGTTTGACACTCCCTCTCGCCTCGCCCAAGGCAGGAGAAGTAATTGGACGATTTTCCACCCTTAAAAAAGGGGTGATTAAACAGGCCCAAAGTAATTTCGTTTAATCTTAGTATTGGGATAATAAGACACTAGAGCAAACTTAAATACAATTAACAACAAAAAGTCAGTGAAACCACAAAAGCTAAACAAGTCATAACTACTAAACACCTGTACGTAACAGATACCGCCAGCCGTTTGTCAGTATAACAACAGCTTTATACAGGGTGACTGTTATTTAGGTTAAACGCAGTGATTTAGATAGGGGCGGAGTGTTTCATCACCGGGCCAGACAGTGAGCGACGTGACCGGTCTGGTCCGTGACCGATGACTTCCCGGCTTCGGTCAACGGGTAAACACCACACTAGTACCTACAAATACATTTTTATACTGAGTGTGTGTGATTATAGTGTGAAGTTGATTGAAGGAGGTTATGCTGTAAGTATAGAGTATATCAGAATATCAGCTGTTATAAAAATGTTCGACTGTAAGTGCTTTGTTAGTTTTGGATTGAACGAATGGTAGTCTCTAAGTAGTCAGTGTGTCACCTTTTTTTTGAGGGGGAAAATCATCCCATGACTTCTCCCGCCTTGGGCGAGGGAGTGTCAGACTCTTACTGACTAAAAATCACCCCGTCCCTACTCCTGCTTTTCGAACCAGAGCCCCGGTAAACCCGCTAGGTAGTCCGCAGCTCCGGATCAGTGTGTCACCTTAAACAGTTTCTAAAGTGTCAGATAATTAAAAATGTTTATTGATTTTTGTGACATCTTTAATAATGTAGTTATAATATATTTTAAATGATTGAAATGAGTGTTATAAAGACATTTTTTCCTGCTTAAAGGTATAATTGAACTCAAAACGTCATAAGCCCGAAGCTTGAGCACAATAATACAAGAGAAACAACGCAAATCATTCGCAAAATGTTTTCCTTTTAAAATTCTCGGTACAATGGGGTTTAATTGGCATTGAAATGGCTGTGGAAGAAATACTACACCTCGAGTGCGAAAGCTTAATTAGTTACGAAGGGAGCTCTTTCAATACGGCGAAGTAAATGCATTTTACCGTAGTAGTAAAAAGTAGGCGTAAATAAACTGTACGATTAGTGCGGTGACTGGGCAAGCGGCTGCCGCGCAATGCATTCGATTCCCGCACGTAGCAACTCTTTGTGTGATCTACAAATTGATGTTCTCTGGTCTAGGTGTGTATGTGAATTTGTATATTTGTAAACGCACCCACGATACGTTTTTAAAAAATATATATTTCTAGCAAAAAATTGTATCTCTTTCAGTGATTGCTTCATCTTCGAAATAGTGTCATATTTTAGATTCTGGAATTTATCTTATTGTGGGTAGAAAATCATCAAATGGCTCCTCCTGAAGAAGTGTCAAACTCTTACTGACTAAAAACCAGCCCGTTCCAATGCCTGCTCCGTACCAGTGCCTGGGTGGCTATATGGTAACATTGCAATAAACTAACGAAATTTACTATAAAATCCCATTAAATGTCTCTTCAATGAATCGATAGTTTGATGCTATCTAATGATAATTATCATGATACTTAATACTTTGATATAATCATATTGTGCTTTTTTTTCATTACCAATACAAAATATTTAGAAAACCGGTTTCATTAAAATTATACCACTTACCAGTCAAATTATACGGAAATACCAGTTTAAATAGCTCAAATGTACCTCGACCACGCTTTGACTATTGAAATGGAAAACTTAAAAATCAAAGCAGAAACTAATTTCTTAGACCTTCAAAAAGTTCTAAAAAAAGATGACCCCACAATAATTTTAGATCTTCGTAAATATAACATGTGTATGACCCACATTAATCCTTCTACCGCAATTGTAATACATTTTACTTTGATCCTATATATAGGGGTCCCACTGGTGGGACTTAGGGCTCGTTTTTGTTACAAGTAGGCGACCCCGTAACCACAACGTGGGTTGTTGGACGATATCTGGAATATCTGGAATTCTGTCAGGCTCATAGATTTCTATATAAGTCTTATCGTGAGCTAAAAGTAATTCGGCTGTAGAAGTGATATAGGTAATACGTATATATTATTATGTTATACATATATTTATATACACGTATAATCTACGTAGGTTGTTATTTAGAAGTAAGAATAGCATGATTTTTCTTCTCATTACTTCTCTATAAGGGTCATCGCTCAATTAAACTTTCCTTCGTCGTTTAACATACGTTACTTTATGTAAAAAAAATACTTTATTTATGGTAGGTACTCTATTTTTATACATTGAAAAATTGTGGATACCACCTCTACTCCTAAAACGAGTTTCAAAATGTGATTTAACTAACAATACGGAAAATATATAAGTATCCGCTATTTGTGCTCATTAAAACTTTAATTTCAAATTTTCGAAATCAAATAATTTATACTTAGGTACCTACCCTAAAAACAAAAGTACCTAATGGATAAATTTAAAAACCTACACGGCTCAACCCGTTCATAAAAGTTAGATCGAAATCAGGTGATCCGTACTTAAGCCCTAGGATAAAAGGTTAAAAAGTTTATTTGTTTTACACGTATGATGTTTATTTTATAAGCCTGCCCGCATATAATTTTCTTTAGCCCGTATAGGGACAGGCAATTTTTTATCCGCGTAACTTGCAAACTTCCCTAGGGATAATAAGATATTCGGCCGTGCGCAACTCGGTATCAATCACGCAAATTCGGCCGGTATAAACAACTTTATAGATAAAACATACATACCGTCAAATAATATCAAAATATCAAGCCTTTTATTCCCAGAAGGAGAAGATGTATTTATAGTACATCTATTTTTAGCATGGCGTGTTACATCCATTGGAAAAAAGTACTATATTAATACCAAAATCGAAACGGTCGGCAACAGAGTATTTATAAATTCGGACACCCAGTTTGCGACCACTCGACCCACAAGGTAGTCGAAACCATCTAACCAATTTTGAGAAATATTTCTACTCTAAACAGTTTACTCTGTATATCCGTATTTGTATCAAACTATCAAATGAACAACACTATTCCTATCTCATTTCATAATTTCGCAGAAAGGCAACTAAAAATATTGTGTTAGGTATATTTTGGTAATGGAATCGTAAAGTTCGTTATAATCTGGCAATCTGACGTCTGTTAGGACGACCGTCTTCAATAAAAAGGTAATTTGTGAAAATAAACCTGTACTTGTCGTTCTTTTTATCTTCTCAGGGATATTTGTATTTACTTCGTGGCTTCGCTTGTGTAATTTAAGATATTGTACGAGTATTAAAATACTAAAATAAATTTAGAAATTCTTTAAAGTGGTAGTTTCGTGTCACACAACGTCTTATCTATGTTAATCGAAACTTATAAAGTGCCATAAAGTACCTCAGAGTTCATATTATAAGCAAAATAACTTTGAAATACGGCCGGCAAAAGAAGTTATAAAAAGCAAACGCATAAATACGCGATAAATATTTACAAATATTAGAACCTGCGAGCACTGAGTACCTTTGCCGTAAATAAATATAAAGATAGCTAAAACTTGAAATTGCTACATATTTCAGTGACCAAAATGGCAAATTTATGTGGCTATCGGCATAAAATTCGTGCCTTGTACATTTTTCTAGCTTCGAATGGCATTTTCGTTTATGTGTCATGTTCTGCGTCCTCTGTGCCCTCTCGCGTCCTCCCGCGGGTAACAAAACTTACGGTCACGTATAGGGAATGTATTTTTACTATTCGCTTTGTGACCTCTCCAGCATTCGAGCCTTTCTCGGTAAATTGGAAAAATCTTTTTGGGTTTGTATTCACAGAAAAGTTTTCTGTAAACACTTATGCGTATCGCGGCTCCCGTGCTGGTATAAATGAAACCTTTTTACTTATTCAACATACATTCTTTCAATATATAAGCGGAGTGTGTGAGCTGTAAAACGATTTTAATAATTTCGCAGACATCACGGTGATGTTTACTTTTCATTCATTTATTTGCCTATTTTTAGTATTTAATTATTTATCATATTTACAATATTCTAACAAGAATGTTTTTGCAATGTTTACATAGAATTCAATTTAAAAATAAACGAGATTTTTTTATAATATTTGCATAAATACATATATCGCATTTTTCTACTAGTAATAAAAAAATGATTTTTTATAAAAAAAATACGTATTAAGTACATAAAAAATATTAATTTAACATGTTAAGCAACTTAATGTTTGAACAGACGATACAAAATTTTGGGAAAATAAATAGTTCTATCGATTTGCCGACCCAATACCGTTAAAAGAGACAATCGTGTAGTGAACAAACAGACGGACGACGGGGTTATATTTAGAGAATTGCTTTACCATTTTTAGGACACCATTTCCTAAAAACTATAGTAATAGTTTTTATTTTTGGGTAAATAATATAGGTTAGTAACATTTACCCAAAAATAGGAACACATTACCACTCAGAATAAATAAACGTCTACTTGATTTCTTTGACAACTAAGTCAAGTTGAATTATCGCCAATATGAAAAAAATATACAAATATTTTCTGAAAAATATGACCTACCTTTCAAATAAGCACTTACATCACATAAAACTTATTACCTACTAAAAAAGTTGAAAGTTAGTGCCATATTTATGATGGAGCTAGTGTACTATATCAGATTTAATATGAGCCTCTAATTTTACTCATATTACTTCCATCAAAATATACATACATACATCTAATATACTAACGCAGAAAATATTCCACATACCGAGAGTATTTTATTACTTTTAATATTTTCAAACATTTCATCTCTTCACATGAGATTTCGAGATGGTTTTTCATACACGTTAATAATAAAATATGCCGTGGAATGGTCTCATGAGATACAAATATGTCGGGGGTATAATAACAGTTGACTCTGTCACGTACCAGAAGCTCAGTGTTTGAAGATATCGTGATAAGAATACGTGGGTAAGTAGAATAAGAGAATGAGGTCGATCTCGGCGATGACAGTTTGCAGACGTATGTTTGAAACAAAGTACGCGACTCATCAATAATGGAGACGAAATCTTTTTAGACTTGCCTGTGATTGTGATGTTTCTTCTAGCGACGGTTCTGAGTGATCCATAATGTTTTACAAATGTCATATATGAATTAGAAGCACATTAGAAGCCACGTTATAGAATCGATAAGGAGAGTCTAAGTTGCAAAAGGATTGCATTCATTTTATAACCCTTAACTTGAACCTTAAATAATAACATACATATTAAAATAACAACAGATTGGTACAATAAACAAAATATTAATACGTCAGCTAAAAGTAAAAATATTACCAAAGTTCGTGCCGTTATTTATTGTTTTATTTCAGACCTGACCTCAATCTAATTCATTTACGCAAACTAATCCGCTGGCGTAAAACTACTTAACTTTTATAAACTACTAATAGCGAATAAATATTAATGGGTAAACGCAAACCTAAATTAGAATAAGACCGAACATTCAAGGAGAAATAAAGTTACATATTCACGGTACTGAGCCAAAGACGAAACTTCGGTAGTTACATAAGTCTACCTTTCAATGTGGATGACATCACATAGTCCACAGAAAGAATTTATCTATAAAAGTTATTATTATAGCCATAAATCTTAATCATAGACGTGTGATAAATCGATGGAGGGGCGTGCAATAGAGTAGTTTGTTTATCGTCCCGTCTCTATAGACTGTAGGGAAAGCGTGCCTTGAATATATGATGAGATTTTTCTTCTTCGCAAAATGGGTTCTTGTCGTACACCCGGCGATTGCCTCCCAGTATGTTTTAATCTCGATTTATTTCACTTAACGCCTTTATCGAGAGAATCGTTGCATTCCTTTGACAAATCATTTAGAAAACAACAAGCGATTTAACAACGTTCCTGTGTTTAATATAGCGGCCATTTGTTCCTATATCATTTGCTTCAATAAATAAAATATAAAAGCAAAATAATAATTCAAATTCAGGCATTCAAGTTTGTAGTTAAAAAGCTGGCAGATCATAGCGTGATTAATAATTCAATATCAGTCGGGTCTTAGAGCAAGCACTTATGCCAAACGATGATTACCCTACGATACAAGTTTAGGATAACAAACGAGTCCCAACAACAAGCCTTAGAACGTGTCCTTCGTGCGGGATTATGAAAATATCACGGGGATAACACAAGCCAGGAGGCGGTCACTGAAATTTGCTCCTCAATAAGGGCGGAATGACAAACGACCGTCCCGGTGACTGTGCGGAAACTAACGAAATAGATGTTCGCAGCGGTCCCGCGGGACACCGCCTTAGACGTCCCATTTTATTTTATAAATCTTACCGTACTTCACGTATTACGAAGCCAATGAAGACATGTGTTTCTTATCTTCTGTTGAGAGGTACAAACTAAATAAAATAATAAAACATTTGTAGGGAACAGTATAGAGGGATTTTCGCTTCTCTAGAAAAGTTTCTCGACATATTTTTAATGAGTTATAAGTATTTCAAATTGTGTTTTCGCGGAAATCTCATTCTGTACAACAAATAGACTTTGAACAAGGACCTGGCTTGTTCTATTTATGTATGAGATATATAAAGGTATTTGATTATATTTTTTAAGGTGTTTCTACCCAGTGAAGACTATTTTTTATATCAAAGAACACCCAAACATGTAGGTCTAAGCCTTAAGAACAATGAACTTGAATAACTGTGTAGGTACTATTTTAATCTAAGTATACTATTGTGATCTTCTATCCTGTAAAGACCGTTTCTTAAGTGTTAATTACGGTAATTACACGTTTTACGTTCATTTTAATGTACAATAAAGAACACTATATTCTAATATTAACTATGGAAAATGTTACTTTAAAAATGTCTTCCTTTTGCAAATGTTCGCCGCCAAAGGAACCATCTTTTGTCTTTATGAATGCCTTCTGCAAAGGTTACAATGTAGATAAACTTAGTAAGTTATTGCTCTTATATTTAGCAAAGAACGCGATATTAAATATTCCGAGATAACGACGTATAAAAATTAGAATGTATAATTTCGCTCGCAAGAATATAACGGTCACTTTAGTCTAAGAAGAGTGGAATGTAATCGAGATAGACGAGGGAATTTTCATCAATGGAAAGTCACCTTGTTGTCTCTTTGAGTTCAGGTGTTACTCGAACCGATTTACATAATGAAGATAATATTCGATAACTAGATAATAATTATATTTAGAGAAAATGACTTAAAGATTTAGTTACTTGTTCTTAACAATTCATAGGATATTAGACTGCATGCACAGTTGGCTCAGTGGCTGGTAAGGTAAAATTATGTTTTTCTAAATGCATTCACAATACAGGAGGCATCCATGTTGAGTTAAAGGAAATTGTACACGTAGTACACTTCTGTCTATCCCTTATATAAAAGCAAGCACAATGTAACATAGTAAGCTATATACAAATACATATATCCATATTAACTTAGTGCTCACATCGATTCGCAAACGTTTCGGGTTGGTAACATTTTTATTCAGCGGCATCACCCACATAAATTAGGTTGAGCCGACCGTCCAGTGGTCGTTTTGCCTTTTCTAGTGTAAGGAAAACTAGACCGTGTTTCATTTAGCTGCTTTTTCCTCTTTTTGAAAACCTACACTGATGTTTATAAAGTTCAACAGTTTGTAAGTTTACACGTGCTGATTTTTGACAGGATTTAAAAATTGTTAAAGACACCTTTTTTAAGGGCGGAAAATCATCCAATGACTTCTCCCGCCTTGGGCGAGGCGAAAAGGAGTGTCAGACTCTTACCGACTAAAAATCACCCCATTTCTACTCCTGCTATTTGAACCGGAACCCCGGTAAACCCGTAGGTAGTCCGCAGCTCTGGAGTTAAAGACACCTAGCATCAATGTGCTCAAATCTATCCACTTTCTTCATTAGAGTTTTGACTTTATTACAATACTATAAAGCTCAAAATGTATTAAAGGAACTTACCAGAATATTTAAAGTGGATAAGCCTGTTTCTATCACGTCGTTCTACCGCCCTATTTATCTCTATAAGGAAAATAATATTGTAGTAGCAGAACCACCCTTCCATCGACCACAGCGATGTGGTTCATCAGTTTTTTTACGTTTAATTAAACATAGAAAGTCAAAGACCTCAAAGACTAGCTCGTGGCCTCCGGCTAATATTTCAACAGTTTATATTAAAATAAGGCCTTTTTACAGGCATAATAATAAAGCTAAATGAAACAAAGTTTTGTTTGATAGCAAGCCTAGTTAGAACAGTAATGTAGCATCATTTGGAACCTTATCTTTTTTGTAATGAAACTTTGAGGCATTAAAACAACATTACCGTCAATAACTTGTGACAGTCCACTGCTGTAGGTACTATAGGACTCCTAGAAACAAATAAGAGATGGATCGTAATTTAAAAGGTTCAGGTTTATCAGAAAGCGTTGCTGCCTGTACGGCGTTCGACGGTCTGATTCGAACCGGCCTATCGAAACGCCGAACTCACTCTCGTTTCGATTACTTAAAAACGTAAAACAAACTCATACTAAGGCACTGTACTGATTTCTGTCATATATATAGTCTCATAGTCAGCTCTTACGATGCCCGCTGGAAGAGTAGAAGTGATGGCGAATGTATTCTTTTCTGACGTCAACCCACGGTTTTTCGCTAAGCACATTCCATTAATTCAGTAGAATTTGTTAATAAATTGTTTCACCTTTCAACTGTGGAATAAAATTAATGTAGCAACAATTGTACGCAATTTACGATTTTGTATTTTAAACGCTAACTACGGTTACCGAGCACTGTAATTAACAGCGTTGTATCCCGAAATATAATTACTAGTCCCGTTCGGTTAATGGTTATAAGTATACCTACTGAAAATTATGACACAAGCCCATATAAAGGATTGACCATAGCAATTTTGAAACTGGTTTTCACCAATGTTGGTTTTCTGTGTAAAAATGGTTTAATGACAACTGTATGAGTTTCCTTTACGTCGAAAGAAAACGAAACGAAAGCGTGTTTGAAGCTATGATTGATTGATCAACCAATCACAGCGCCGAATGCGCTCTCATTTTGATCTCGTTAATCGTAAAAGAAACGCATTGTAAGCCCTCTGTACTTTAATATGTTAAAAGTAACAGACGGGATTTTACGTTATCTTATGAGTATAGTATGACATAATGTCATATTAGCTGATGCTGAGCTTCACTCGCGTAGATTACAAACTTTGTGACTTAATTTTCGAAAATAAAATAATTATAATTTACTCCAGATGTACTAATCAGATACCAACAAATAAAATTTCACGTCCAAATGAGTCCAGCTATTTCTGAGATTAGCCAGAACAAAGAAACAGACAGACAGACAAAAATTGTAAAAAATATTATTTTGGTATTCATTTCATTCACTTTCATGTAATTAAAATAGGTTATTTCAACATTACAAACACACACTCCAATTTTATTTAATAGTCTAGATATTACAATTACACACATGTCCTTGTGTATTTTAGCTGTGAAACTCCATTAGTCGCCGTAGACTTAGCTACGGGGACATCAGACGTACTAACTACGCAATGCATACAAAACAAACGTTTACTCTCGTTTTGGGTTAAATGTTAACAAGCTGACATACGTGCTGTGTAAATCTTACCCAAGATAATTGTATCTGTGTTGAATAACAAAGTATAAAAGTTGATGTGACAAGTAAACACATTTCTTATTTCTTTTGGTCTTTATTTATTTGTACGAATACTATATAATATTGTAAAGATACGTATGTTTTCTTTGGCCATCTGTCACGTAAAAACAGCGCGACACAGGCTGATACAAATTTGAAATGACAGGCACACAGACATATTGAATTAATTATTGTTTTTCGGCTTAATCACGTAATTATTTGACGAGGAACTTGACTAGTTACACGCCGCATCGTGTATCGCTGAATGCTGCTCATGAATATGAGCCTCTAGCATGGCTTGAAATTAGTAGAGTTCAAAACATAATAATTAATCAAATTTTATAGCAGAAACATTAAATAAATACGAAATTCAGGTTAATTTTAAGTAGATAGAGAACACGTGAATTTTTGGTCAGCCAGACCAGGATCCAATGAAAAAAGATTATATCGAGAAAACAGAATAATAAAAGGCAATATCTACAGCAGTTTGCAGGAATCGAATTAAAAACGAGCAGTGGCAGATCTACAATCAGTACGTACGTAAGCCCATTGTAAGCACTGTTCCTATTAGCATTAAACGGTCGTTTGCAGCGAGGAATGAGCGCCACATAACCGTATTCTACTTTTTAGTAACGCTGCCCCTCGTAAATTGGACTAGGCGTCCGGCCCGCGAGTAATTCAGTTTACTTTCCACCTACCCACTTGTTAACAACTTTACGTTTCTTACTGACAATTATTAGGGTTATGTATGGACAAATTGTACATCAACTGCCTACCTGGGGTACAAGAAAATTGCCTTGGGTCATCTCGTCTTTGCCGAGGTTTTACCATGAATTCAACACATATACAGCCTTTACCTACTTTTTTGTTTTTATAATAAACTTGTAATTAAGATTTCAGGAACACATTTCTCGAAATTCTTCAGATTCCAGGGATTTTTTCTTGTATCAAAAAAGACCTAAGGCATTTTATTTGTTGCTAAGGTAATGTTGAGGGATGTAAAGTAAGAGTCTCTCTTTCTGATATTGCCTTCTTGTCTGAGGATCGTAGTCAACATTAGAGTGGCATCTAGAGCAGATGATCTGCTTCCAGCGGTTTTTGTCCAGTCCGTCTCTTACAACCATGTAAAAATTTGAGGACGATTCCTTCACCTGATCGCTGCAACTAGTTGGGGAACGCGCCTTCGGTGTTCAAAAATATCAGTTTTTATAGGTATACATTTTTTATATTACATCACTACTTAGCATCAGGTGAGATTGTAGTCAAGCATTAGTTTATATCGAATAAAAAAGGTATATCTCGTCACCTCTGTGGACTGTATGGCCAAAGTACGAAAGAATACGTTTCTGGCAAATGGTAAAAGAGTAGTAATTATTCTTTGTTATTATAACAGTATCAGATGGAGCTCGTAATTCTATCCAGGCGTGTCCTTCAAGTGGGTTTACGACTGCACTGTTTACAAGCCATAACGTTTGGTGTTGAGCAAACAAACTACCACTAACAATAAGTAGATGCTATGCAATAAGGACGTATAAACTTTTTTATATTGCCTATAAACATATCTACTTGCATAGTCAGTCGTCGCATGTATGAATAGCTTTAGTATGCGTTCAAGTTCTACTGAATGAATGCAGTCGTTTTCAAAATGAGGTACTTTATGGATACTGAAATAATTAAGACAATCTATTTTAGTATTTGTCTCTAGAACATTACACGTCTATGAATGTTTTGAGATTATTTTTTGGGTCACTTTGAAACTACTGTAAATATAAAAAAAATGTCTACTATGCAAGATTATAGAATATCTATTGATTTATCATAGTTCTATGGCATTACGCACCGTAATATGTACCTCTGTTTGCCCCTTCGGGGATAAAAGGTGCGACCATACAAAATTATCATAATTGTACCTAAGCAAACACTCTGAACTATGAATACATAACCTCGACAAAAATGCAGTTACCTAACTGTATCCGTACAGTATAAACGCAGTTACTCTATACCAGCTGCAAGTGACATCAGTTAAAAGCACAATGTTTTTTTCAAGCCGGCTCGATCTATCGTACGTATAGTTTGTTATTTTAGCTTTTTTACCTGGTTACCTGGTTTCTAGCCATGTGACTTCTGTGTTGTAGAAGGAAGAGTTAACCAAGACTGTTGTCATTTAGGTATATCTCCGTAATGAATATATTTACATTATAATGGTTCTACCATTAACACATTAGAGTAATGTCGGACAACGCTGACCAATGCTGATGAGAAATAACCTTAAGTTTAGAATGCAGTATTTTGTTGGCAGTGAAAAGCTTAATTTAGTAACTGTGATCTATAATTGATAATGCGTGATTATACTAAAAGTATGTAACTAGTAAAGTACGATACCACTAAACGAATCACAACATTTTTAACCACCAAACGAACTACAACAACAAACAGAAAAACCGTAGACTCTACAAAAAGAAATATACCGCAAAACAGCAACTATACAAATCCCAGAAACGGATATTACCACCACAGTTCAAGTTCCCTTAGTATTCCAAAAACGTCTGCAACCAGATATAATTACCTTCTACAGTAACGTTTCACATTCCTAATAGCATTCTCTTTGAAAGTCGAATTTAAATGAACGTGACGGAAGTGGTCTGTAATGGCGTGCTTGTATACATATTTTATGTGCATTACATTACATTATTCATATTAGTTACATTTGCATACATATAAAATGGTCTTGCCCAGGAATTTTCTCGCATCGAAAATCTGTTATGTGAACATCTGAATCGAAATTCAACGATATGGCGTTATGCGGGGAAAAACAACCAATTACGAATTTAAAAATGTCTTTTGTATATTTCGGGAAAATAATAATCACTTTACTGAGTTATACGTACTTTAATTGTTATGTTAGCCACTAATATGTCCATTTTGGAAGATTCCTGCTACAAAATTACACAGATTAACGCGTAAAATCACCTAACCCAATTACATACGTTGTGTACGTCAAAGTGCCAGCCACAATACAATAACCTGATTTTCCTAATATGGTTTCCTATAGCGAAGAGTATCCACGAGTACGAACGCCTATTGATGAGATTTAGTCTCGAAAAAAAGATCCATTTACCAACATTTTTGTAGCAAAGTAAAAAGTATTTCTTTTAACAATGAAAAATATAAAACAAAAGACCTTCATATTTCCCGGTTTAAGTTGGAAAAATGTCCTTTCAAACAAGAGAAATTCCATCGATTAGCGCTTATCGTTTTCTTTTGTAATAAAAGGGGAAGAAAAATTGATTCGGGCGTCGTCAGTCAATTTGCTGATCGGAGATGAACGAACAATCGGATACGAAACGGTTTGATGGCGACGGCTAAAACAGATTATAGCCGAGAAAGCCAAAGATTGCTCGTAAAACTTTTAACGATCGTACTAAATTACAATTGGGGTGGAATAAGTTTTTCGACCTATTTAATTTATTGTGATGGCCGCAGGCGACGTCTGATCTCAAAAACATAGGTTTTAGTGGCAACACTTACTTGTGTAGGCCTTGCTAATTTGGAAGGACCATTCTGAAACTTTCCATAAGCGGAAAAATCAGGAATTAATAAGGAAAATTAAAAAAACTTGGTGGCTTCTTAAGGAAATCTTGGTTTTTTGCAAATCAAATAAATACAAAATCGTAAATCACCAAAAGTACCTATAACTAATTTACCTAACTTTATCTAATAGGCACCAAATAAACCAATACCTACTTACGTCTCAATTGATAGGCACTTATTTATTAGTGCTCGTAAAAGGTAAGTTACTAATAAAATACAAGAGACATTAGTAATTTACCTCTATTGGAAGTACCGAGAATTTGGTATCTCCATAGTTGCTACCGAGAAACGGAGAGCTGTTTAATGCTAACACAGTAACACTTTGTCTATCAAAGTCAATAAGAAATGTATATGAATATTTATTAAGAAATATTTACGCTCTACAGTATTTAATTTATTGGCGTTCCATTGTCTCTGCTTACCCCTATGAGAGACAGACGAGAGGTTATGTAGGTATGTATTAAATAGTACATCTATTTAATTTGAGCTTTAAGAATAAATTACTCTAAGTTTTCTGTCATAGTTTATTTTTAGAGTAGGAAGCGAGAAGACCATTCGGTTGGCATAGTAACCAAAGCCAACGAATATATCGTATGATACCGAATATTTTTTATCCTAGATATAGAGATGTAACGTGTATTTGAAAGTGTGTGTAAGCCCAACCAATAAAAATGCTTCTTTACGTTTTCTAAACTTGCCAAAACAGGAACATGCAACTTGATGAATTCCTTTCCATTTACTTTATTTTCCTTCAAAACACACACAAACAAAATTATCTAAACATTAGTAACATTAGAATATAGTATAACGTCACAGAAAGCCTATCAAATAGCCTAACAGCTCCACGCAATAGCATTGAGTACGAACAATATATTCTGTGAACACGGCACTTCGAAACTATACAAGGTATGCCTCGTACTTGGAATACTCACTGGCGTAACTGACACTCAATTACCACCTCTAATTTGTACTAACGATCCTGTTTGTAATACACAGCTTTAAATACACAATACATCGTCAGTTCGGAACATCGAAGCTTTGTATGCTAAGAGTAACAAGCCAGTTTGCGTCCAATTTGTTGCTGTTCCATAATTATATGGGAGGAATATTATAAAGCATGTTTTTTTTGCTAATGTAATCTGCGAGGAATAATAAGATTTTTTGCAACATGCATTATGTCATTAATTCTTTATTATATGTATTTTACTTAACTCGGAAGCTAATATAAATTCAGACTTTTTATAATTCAGATGCACATAGTGGGTCTCAGGATCTCCTAGATGTTCTACGTTAGAACCAAACCCTTTATCAACAAAGAATAAAAAGCATATATGATATGATAATCTTGAAGCTGTTTACATGAAATGATTTCAATATTTATTTTGCAACCGACTGTAACTTCACTTAAAAGTTTGAAACGCACTCGTTTTGTAGACGATCTCGTTACTCCCCATATGGATTTGTTCGGGAATTTTGTTATTTGTATCGTCTTAAGCGAAGTCATTGTGATGGGAAAAGTTATAAGTAGGCTGAGGATTGAAAAGTTGCGAAATAAGTCTCTGGGAGGCAATAAGACAGGGACGTTTTGCAGGCATTTGTTACAACTTTTATGAGAATGTAAAGTTTATTCTTGAAAAAGTTGTCTGGTTACGTATTATTCTCAGACGACATGCAGAAATGGGGTTCTTATTTTAGATCTGGATTAAATGTTTGAAGTGAATAAAAATCTGTGGTTTTGGTTACTGACTATCTTTTAAAACCATACCTAAATGTACTTATAAAGAAATTATTTATCAAAAGAATACGGCAAAAATCTTATCTTCATAAAATATATTTTAGAGAGTTTAAAAAGACGATAGTAAATAATCATTGATAACCAATAATTTCAGAATCTGTGTCAACATGATATCGATTAAATTCAAATATTATTTGAGTGTCTACCGCTTTAATGAACTATCATACAATTGACGCGTACCAAACATTTTATCAATATCCAGACCACAAAACGTGACCGTCCATACTCATCAAATTGTTCGAAAAATTTCAATCGAACCGAAAAACATTTATTTTTATTCAAGGTTTACTTGTTAACAAAATACCCGAAAAAAATCAAAGTAAAAAGAAAACGATATTCAGTCCAGTGTAATTACAAAATTGTATTTGAACTCTTATTGCTTCGTAAATATGAGAATGCCGTGCCCACGTACGTGCACGCATTTGAAAACAGTTAATGTCTGTCCGACACACGAATAAACGATGTCACAAAGTTAAATGTATAACTTTGATCATAAACTGTGCTTATTTTCTATTTCAACTAAAACAACAATTATTCCACATGAGTAACTACTACTTCACTTACCGATGAATAAAATATTCTGTGTCCGAAACATGCAATTATGGACTGAAAACTGTTACCATTTTCACACATGACAATTATTTTGATATTTGTATTATGTATTCTCCACTACCAATATCGGTGAGAACATAAGGGTGCTTTTCCACCAAAAATGTGCTATGCTACGTTGCTGTGGTTGCGTTTGGCTTCCACCAATCATATTCATTCATTGAGACACACAACTTAGTACTGATAGAAACGGGTTGAACTCAGATATGTTTTTTATAAAAAAAGATACATGCTATTAATGCATGCTATGGATCTACGCTATAAATGGTCGTGGGTGTAACTATGTGCAGAGCAAAGTACCTACAGCCGTTGCTTTGCAGCGGCGCATCTTCCTAACACATCTTACCAGCACAGCTACATAGCTTAGTATCAGTGGAATCGGTCTCATAGTTTCACAGCTTAGCTATTAATTACATCTTCGCAGCATAGCTACATAGTTTAGTGTCAGTACAAATGGTCACATAGTTTCACAGCTTAGCTATTGCGTTTTCGCAGCTTAGCTATATAGTACATCTTTGGTGGAAAAGCGCCCTAACACTATACTGAAAGGAACCTCAACACATACTATTAATCATGACGAACAAAGGCCATGTTCAGTTTAAGCTACGATCGAGATATAATTACTTTCATTGTAGCGATTATTATAAGCAATTTCATTAAGCTCACCTGAAACTTTCTTATTGTGTTCCCTAACAAAAACTGATGTTACAGGAAATTATATTTTATTCAAGAGTTTATTACAAACATTCGCGTTCTTGTCGATTAAACTTTTGTGGGACTTTTGACTGTGGTATAAATAGGTGCCTCGTGTGTTCTGTTGCCTTGGTATAATGGTTATAAATATACGTTTTTCATTCCAGAATACAAGGTCCTTTGGCCGTGTGAATACACAAAATGTGATTCAATCAATCAGCATTAATCGTGACTTTGATTCGGCTAATAGATATTTTATTTTACAAATGAAATGAGTGGGTATAATCGGTAAAGCCAATAAGAATATTAAATTTGACGAAGCGGATGGCTAGGCTGGCTGATTGGTTTCGGATTTCGGTTTAAATCAAATATAAGACTTCAACAGAATAATTTTAATTTCACGGAAATCAAGTAGGTATTTTATATTTTCAGTGTGAAAATTTTATTTAAAACATCTGTCCTGTTATTTTTAAGTAGGTAGGGCTGAATCTCATCAGATTCAGCAAAGTCAGATCATTTATTATAAACTATATAATATAGTCATGTGTAATTAAAGAAAGTACGAATATTTTAAACAATATCGACGAATCAAAATCTCCAATAATACCCGGGAATCAAACCAGAGACCTCTTGCTCGGCAATGGCACTTGTGACACCTAAAGTCAAAGTCAAATAATTTATTCAAATTAAACCATGAATAGATACTTTTGTCAACAAATAAAGGAATAATAATATGTCAGTGAAGCTAGATGGATATTAATCACTATAAGAAAATATTATAAAATAACATAACGACACTGCTTCTCAAATCCACCTGTAGATACCAAAACCAATGTATTTCACTAATTTGTTTCACGCTAACTTTTCCGAAGCTCCCGCGAGCTATTTCGCCGTTTCATTCCAAATGACGGTTTATTAATATCTCCTGACACTTGTTTAGTCGAGCATTCGAGCATAAATACAATGAATACGTAAAACATTCACAAACGAACAAACGAACACATGGACACAATTCTAGATAATTGCTGGCAATTATAATTTAATACATGAGCAGAAACATTTACCTAATAACAACACTGTTTTATTTGACATTGATTGATGTATTTTTAAATAACATGTGTAAGCCTACAGGCTAAACCTAAAACAAACCATTGGAATTTTTTTTTTTTTTGGTTTATGAACTTTGAACGATGCCCGAACCCAGATTCATATCACGGCATCACATAGACTTTCTCGAAAGGATACGTGACAGTTTTAAATACGTAGATCAGTACAATTTAGTCAATTATTCCCTCTTAGGCCTCTAACAGTCTCCGGTCACAGCACTACCGATCATCGTAGCGCATAGTTCTACTACGCGTAGCAACGTAGCGCGTAGCTACGTAGAGCGTAGCAGCTCACAACTCGTTTGTCATTTATTTTTATAGTAATAATTTGCTCATTTTTATTAGGTAGCCTATAAAGAAGCTGCGGACTGCCTAACGGGTTACCGGGGTTACTCCTACTCGAAAACAGGAGTAGGAACTGGATGGTTTTAGTCAGTAAGAGTCTCACTGTCTCTCGCCTCGCCCAAGGCGGGGGAAGTAATTGGATGATTTTCCCCCGTCAAAAAAAGCCTATAAGAAATACACAGCCTAAAAGGAAACAAGCGTCAATTCAACTGACATTAGATGCTTTGAGCAACTGCAACTTATCACCTCTTTTCAAGAAGTACGACTTCAAAAGTAATTGTATACTGTTAACACTTCAGTCCACATGTGATTTGTCATTACATTGTACATCAGAAACTTCCTCGTGCTACACAATAGCGACGTTGGATAGTGTTAGCTTCTCAAACACTTTTAATTGTTACCTCCTGGAGTTTAGCAGGGCAACACGAGTTAAATCTCGTCCTCTCGTTCCTAACTTTAGAATTGAAAATAAACTGCTACTCATAGAAAACCTTTTTTATAATGTATAGGTAAATATGTGTGAGGTTGATTTTTAACCACAATCGATTAATATTAATCACTTTCCTTTCTAAAGCATATATCGTCACAAAATCTATTCTTGTTTGTTGTAGGTGATTGATAAATTTTATAATTTGAAATTTTATCAAGCAAATATTTTCTTTGAAAGAACACACTGACAATAATTAAATTAAAGTGTGAGATACAAGTGTGGGAGAGCCATGCTTCAGCACGAATGGATTGGCGTGATACCACGGCCTCACAGAAAACCGACGTGAAACAACGCTTGCGTTGTGTTGCGTTGTGTGAGTGAGGTTACCGGAGAACCAATTATCCCCCTTCCCAATCCCCGATTCCCCAACAACCCTTAAATTCCTAAACCCCAAAAGACAGGCAACGCACTTGTAACGCCTCTGGTGTTTCGGGTGTCCATGGGCGGTGGCAGGCAATTGCTTACAATCAGGTGACCCGTCTGCTCATTTGCCGATTTATACCATACAAAAATAAATAACGTTTAGCAAACCAGTGTAATAATCTTTTGATTTCTACTATGTTAATGACATCTGTTAACAAATCCCAAATTAAATTATTGACAACAAACACAAACGTTGCTAATCCTGGTAAAATAAAATACAAGCTGTCATTTCATTTAAGTCAATTACTACATTAACATTTCAATTATTCATGAACACTGCTAATGATATAACTCCACAACTGTTTTGATGTCAAATTATTTTGTCATTTCATAAATTATAAACTCCATATTAATTCGTGATTCTACAAATCGTACACACTCATTACCTGTTTATTTAATTTGATAAATGTAAATAGAATTGTATAATGTGGCTCAACCAGCCATTTTTAAAGTTCGTACGTAAGTTAATTTTTAGTTTTCATTAACGTTGTACGTGAGGATATTTAGAATTGCTAGATATATTAATAAATAACCAATCATGGCCCCTTTGTAATACTTTAAGTGTCCTACACTTTCGTGAGTCATGGTTCGGCACGAGTAGGCCGGCTCGACCGAGTTTTACCACGGCCTCACAGAAAACCGACGTGAAACAACGCTAGCGTTGAGTGAGGTTACCGGAAGCCCAATTACCTTATCTTACGAATCCCCGATTTCCCCAACAACACTTAAATTCCTAACGCCCAAAAGGACGGTAACGCATTTGTAACGCCTCTGGTGTTTCAGGTGTCCATGGGCGGCAGCAATTGCTTACCATCAAATGATTTGTGTGCTCGTTAACCGGCTTGTACCATAAAAAGCTTATAAAATATGTAACAGAGGTTATACCAAAACAAAATCAAAGTCAAACAAAAAATAAAAATGTAATAAACTGTTATAAATTGTTATTGCATGGACTTTATAATTAATAAGAGTATTATTTAGTTTTTCATTAGTCCTTCAAAATAACAAACAATTTCTAATACATTTTAACGCTAACATTAGTATGTTTACCAGTCCAATTAGGTGGAGTAACAGACGATATACAAGTACTAATAACCATTTAAAAGGTCACTAATTATACAATGATAATTACATACAAAACAACAATGGTTATGTAGCAAATATACACGTTTTTTACCCTAATTTGTTCGTATAAATTAGTACTCATGAATATCACTTAATCTCTTTATAAGCTAAATAAGCAAGCAAAGGCTGACAAGGGTCGCCTGCGATTTTTAAATGAAGTTTAAAATAAAAAGCCTTTAAAAAAATTCGTTTACGAAACTGAAACGGGCACTTCCCGTTTATGTCAGTTGTGATTTGTTCTGTGTGTGTATGTTTTAAATAATATTATTTGTTTATACGTAAAGTTGTTTCATACAGTTCCAAAAAGGCAACGTATAAAGTAATTTTAGCTTCAAATTGAATATTACTGTTTACATTTGAGCTATTTGCAATTTGTTTTAAACAGAATATTTTCGATGGATAACTAATCCGTTTGCAGCGGCATAATTCCGTAAAAATATTTTAGGAAACTAAAATACACAGCCATTTAACACAGGTATGACAAAATGTAATCATAATATTACCAGTTCGATAATATAAGATGAGCCTATTGCCATGCACTGTCCACAATTGGGTTGATGACGGGGCAACTACACACAGACACACATTTTTTTGCATGGTATAAGGCGGTAAACGAGTAGACGGATCACCTGATGGTAAGCAATTGCCGCCGCCCATGAACACCCGAAACACTAGAGGTGTTACACGTGCGTTGCCGATCTTAAGGGTTTATGAATTTAAGGGTTGTTGGGGAATTTAATGGGGAATCGGGGATTAGGAAGGGGCTTGATTAAGCCTCCGGTAACCCCACTACACAACCCAACCGTTGTGTTGTTTCACGTTGACTTTCTGTGAGATCGTGGTATCACTACGATTGGCCGGCCGTGGTATCGTGCTGAAGCATATCTCTACTTCCCACACTTTAATAATTTGAACGACATCAACAAACATACAAGCGCTATGATTTATAATATGCGAATCCATCTCCATATCACCTTTAGCCCAGTAATATATTCTGACAGTTTTAGGCTAAAACTCTTTTACCATAAAAACTGTATGTTTTATACAGAGTCGGTTTTTATTCAGAATCGTTTGTTCGGCGAATAATAATATCGGACAGAAATGCGAACGTTGCGAGTTTGAACTTTGCTCTGGGACAATGTGTTTTCAAACATACATACACATATGTAGGTACGCTGTATAGAAATCACGTGCAAATAGCTGTTCGGAACTAGGTTTGTTACATCATTTGCTGGGAATCTAAATTGAAATTTAGTGCTTGAATAAGTGGGTTGAGTTTGCAATGATAATGTTATCACATTTTCTTGTAATTCAGAAACTACTGCTCTTGAATCATACTTTTAAACGTGATCACATTTTACAACACGTACAAATATATACAGGGTGTAAAAGGAACAGTCTCGAAAAAAGCTACTTTCTTCATTCGTTTTTGGTTTCGTAGTATTCCTAGAACATCAGCCTTAAGCATTTAATTACAACTATTATTGCATAAAATAAAAATAAAATTCCTTATTTTTTTATAAATCTCATTTTTATCTTCGTGTGTTTGCGACGCGGACGTTTGGGAGCGTTCCGTTTACACCCTGTATTTATGATCTTATTTTAGTAAAAAAGCAAAAAAAAAAAACAATAATTCTTACGTACATACATAGTGTTATAAATCCATGAAACCTACACAATAATTCAAACTACTGAGACAAATTGTAGAAAACTACATTCAACAACACTTTTCTGAAACAATCGTAAACCTAATCTTAGAAAATGATGGCCAAAACGTTTCAAATTCTAATCCGGCTTATTTGCATAAAATGAACAAAAATAATCTAGGACGGGATTTTAAGCAGCTTTAGGAGCAAAGGAGGTGAATCACGTAGGCCTTCCATTTATCATCCCTGAAGACTTTCAGCGTCTCCCAAACTGTCGAGATAAGAATATCTCTTGGTTCTTTTAAAGCAAAGAAATTTGCAAAACACGATGATAGCTAAAGCTTACCTATCTACTATACCTACCTACTTGTATACGTATAGCGAACCAAATAAAAATATTGTACTATAAAACTGTTTGTGATCCTTTTTTCCGGGAATTGATATTATTTACATTTTGTTGCGATGAAAACCATCTGTCATGTCTCATGGAAAATATCATTTACCTGTTACAGTTTCGACTCTATTATTTACTATCTTTGTATATAAGTTTTCGTTAGTTATACATATGTACATACACGGATATATGAGTGTGAACCCCAGATGTCTAGACGCGTGGAAGCACACTAAACAGCACACACCTACCTGTATGGAAGGAAAAAATAAAACAATTCTGACCTAACCAGACCTAACCTAACTAATTAAATTTAATTAACTAGCCCGATACATGCCTATCACGTACATACCTATATAACCATTTTACGTGACCAAAGATTCCACTATAAAGTATTACTTATACAATTATTATATTTTCTTTTCTTTTTGCTGTTATTTTAGTCTCCGTACCTCTATTTCGCAGATTTTTCTACTTAAACCCTAACGTTCACTGGTATAGAATGCCAGATGGCATTAGGTGCGCCTTCGCCTTATATACCACAATAATTACAAATACCTTAATATAAATACCTAACCTTAATAAACACCAAATTTTTTTTTTTTTTTTTGGTAATAATCTGCAATCAGTCGCCAGACTATAAGCAGGTGAGATCTGTGTCTAATGGCGTTTAGGCGAGGAGACCAGCGTCTCTTCTGCCTTCTAGAGCACATCCTATAAAGATAAATAATAAAGACCTAAATAAATAAATAAAGGAGACCAAAACATAAATAAAAGTAAAGAATATTTTTCATTGAACATGAAAGTACACAGTCTGTGACAACATTAAATAACAACCGATGCACAAGCTGCTACATCACACCACAATCAATCTGAATACTGTCGCCTTTTTCCACTAACAATTTTTATGGACTGTTTTTACGTACATTTTCCATTTTATTTATTATAAAAATATCAACATCGGGTATAAATTTATGCGTCATACAAACAAAGGAATATTGTCAACCCCTTATCGAAAAGATTTGTGTATTTTTAGTTTTACTTACAGGAAAATACGAGGAAACAAATACTTTTTTGAGGTTTAGTTTCGGCATAGGGGATCATTGTGAGACTCGACAATGTCTCAAGTGCTATTATTTGACTTTTCCTGTATCCTTAAATCGATACTATTGTGTAAATGATTTCATCATAAGATATTCTTTACGAACCAATGAGGTCTCAATAACTTTACATGACTTTTTTATGTATTTAACACTTTATGTACAAAACGAACATAGGCTGGCTTAATGCTGAATGCCATTCTCTACCAGCCGACCACGTGTGCCGTGGGTGCGCTTACGAACGTACAAATTCACATAGACATCACACCTAGACCAGAAAAATAAATTCACAAAGAATTACTCCGTGCGGGAATTGACCCCGCTACCCGTTACGCTGCAACCGGTTGCCCAGCCACCACACTACCCGTGCAGTCATTTACGATTATAGTAGAAAAAATTCAGATCTAAAAACTCACATCGATTCAAATCTAGTTAGGTAAGACTCAACTCTGCAGGCAAAGTTCAAAAGGCGAGAAGATCGAAAAGTAAAGAAAATAATAGTGCAATTTAAAACCTTACTACCTGTATCTACAAGTTAGAATACTGTGAACAGTTCCATTGTTTGTTTTCGATTGGAATTCCAGCCAGAGCCGAATGAATGTCGAACATATTAAGTTACGTTTCCAGGAATACTCCGAATATTGTGAAAAATGGTATATAGTATAGTACTTTCATATTGAAAGTTTTTTATACATATGTAATATGAAAATATGAATATGGACAAAAACATATTTTGCTGTTAAAAAGATTTCTGCTTAAGCTTTCGGAGAATACCAGCGTGAATATAATATTATATACAATATATTACAGCTCTAATAATATACCCACTTCACAGAAATCGTAGGTTCATACTTTAATATTGCTTAGATATTACGAATCTTAAATAGTTACTAAAATAACCAAAATCCAATTACAATTTAGATATTTTGGCTGAAAGTAATGGAAATAAAATTCTTGAATGAAATTGAATCGAAAAACTAAATTAAATATTACATCAAGACAAAAAATCTTAAGCGAATCAATTATGCACAAGAGTGTTGGTGTTGTAATAAATAAACTTACTGCTTGGTTATTAAACATATAATATAGTTCTTCATCACTGAAAGCACACAAGCCACTAAACTCAGTGTCCCTGCTGAGCACATAAACCTACACTTCTAGACATTAGTGCCCCGATTCTCAACAATATTACGACACGTAAGGACCGAATACTAATGGTGACCATATAAAAACTGACGATAATAAACAACTAAGTACACCATATACCTATATCTACACAACGTTCAAATAGCCAATGTTACGTCACGTTACATTAAACTTTACTCTAACTACTATATGTTCTCTAACACACATTATGTTGTAGTTCTAAACCCGATATGCTTATTATTGTTAAAGAGTTCAATCCTAAAAGCTTTATTGTTAGACGCTCGCTTAGCGAACAATATGTTGCCGGGATGCCTATTTAAGCGAACCAATCATGCAGTGTTAATATTACAATACATTAAATAAAATGATTTCGTTCCAAAGCGATTCTCATTTGCATTTGTAAATATACAACAAAAAGCACCGAAAAAGGAGTGACGAGGGTCTCGTTCGGAATACCGTAAAAGTGGCAATCAGCTCGGTTTACTGACTTTTACTTCAAAGTGAATTTTTTGTTCTCGTTTTTTATTTTGCACGTTAGCAAACGGTGAAGTGTTTCCGAGTAGTTCCGTATTCGGAACCATTTTGCTGCCTTTTCTAATGGTCTCAAAGGAAATATCTGACGAAATTTTAATGCGATGTCCATCGCTGTAACTTCATGAACTTTACACGAAAAATTAAAATTTTACGAAAAATGTTCATGGACTCGGCCTAAGACTACGTAGAAGAAAGTTGGGTTACAGTAAAAATGTATTATTTATTGCTGCACTCCTCTTAGGGTCATAAATATCACTGAGACCGCTCGGAACGTAGGTTACACTTTCTCTGCTCTCCAGCTACATACAAGTTAAGTGCTTCGGTATTGGGAGAGAGAATTAATGTATGTGTTCTAGGGAATACTCGTACATTGTTCACTCTATACATTTACTGGACGACGTTTTACGAGGTCAGTTTCATTTGATACGTCGAGTCTTGGAATGATGATGGAAATATATTGCCTGTCATTTTCAGTCAATTCCAATGGTACTAAGATCAAAACCAAGCGCACTTTCTAAGTATTTACCGTTTTTTTATGTTCTATAAAACCGTCATGACGATCAATATATTTTTATTGTATTGCATATAGCAATTCTTTTTTCAATTTTGAGAACTCCTAATCGAGAAAAATCCGAACCCGTTTTTATATACGAAAACCGATACAAATACCAGTTTCCGAACAGCGGCAAAATCAACAAATAGTTTTCTATAACCCAAAAAAGGTAACGAACCATTGTGAAATTTATCGTTCACTAGTCGGCATAGCTTTTACCTAATTTGGGGTGTTTCAGCAACACTAATCGGAGCGGGTCGGAGGCGGTCATTATGTCCGAAACAATAGAACAAGAGGACCCGTCGCCATTCAGACGTACCTACCCGGTGTTGTCGCATGACAAATGGTCGTGTGTTTCTCTCCGGACATGACTGCTCAAACAATCGGCCCAACAACATTAGATGCGTTAGTACGTGTTGGATATTGTCCCACCGTGATACCGCCTAATTCCATATCGACTCGACCTTATGTGTGCGTGTGTTCCAGCTATACAGAGGCGATTTATTTACCCTAACATACACACGTCTACTTTTAAAGTGGTTTGGTAAAATCTATTTGGGTTTCCAGTGGTAGAAGGTAGTGTGGATAGTGTTTACTTTTTTGATAGCTGCCCTAATCCTAGATCGGCGTGAATTCATTAATATACGAAAAAGGATCAAGGGCGAATTTTGTTAAGTACTAGTGAACAGTGTATATGTTCGAGAGTAAATATTATTTCATTAACATTTTCGAAGTATAATAAAAATGTGACATGCCAAAAACTGTCATTTCAGCCCAGGTAAGCGACGTCAACGATTGTTTGAATTTCGAATATAACGTGGCGCATGCAGCGGTTACACGCGTGGCAAGTGACGTCACAAGTCACGATACGCTTGCCGCACACTCGACAATTTCACCGCGGCGGGCGTCAACTCGGACGTTTCCGTTTCCGACGTCCATTCCGTCCGTTATTATTTTTATTACCTCGACATAACTCGTGCACTCACAATATTGTTACAGCATAATTATAATTTTAGAAAATGGCTGCCGTGTTCATGGTAATGTGTGGTTTCGAATCAATTTCATAAGGTCACTGATCAATATCGAGAAATCTGTAAATATGAATTATAACTAGACGTACAATTACTATAGTAAGTATATTAGCAATTTGTTGAATGGCAAATTGCTTGAAAATTTGCCGTCAGTAGCCATCCTCTGCTACAAAACTTTTCGGGCGCCATTTTTTTAATTCTTTGTAGAAACTCCACAACTTTTCATATTTTTAAAGTTTACGAGTTCGTAAGTTGAATATTAAATGTTTCGTTTCTTTCTTTTCACTAGAATTCATTTGGATTTTTTATCAAATTTTAAATTGTATAGAATTTAACGAAGAAAGATCTTAATAACTTTTATAATGCAGTACGAGTGTTCGCGAAACTTTTACATCTCTTGATTGTATAAGTGTCACTCAAAACGTGAGATGTTTACGTCTGTCGATTCTGTCTGAATAAAATTACAATCCGTGAACAAGTTGATTGCTAGAAAAGAGTATTTAAACATAAATGTTCAAGGAATAAAAAAGTAGGATAAAAAACGCTGTAAAAGCTGTCGATTTATAAAGTTGAATGAAGAGTTTGTTTGTTTGAACATGCTAATCTTTGGAACTAGTGGTCCGATTTGAATATTTTTGTTTGTTTGTGTTGAATAGTGTATTTATTAAGGAAATCTATATGCTATAAAATATCTCGTTATGACTAATAGGAGCGGAGCATTGAGTGAAACCGCGTGTTAAGCTAGTTTTAAACTTGAAAGAAATAAAAGAGTAAGATAAAAAAAAATGCAGTAAAAATTCTCGATTTATAAAACAAACGTAAAACCGTCTCGAGTCGGTGGATTATTCTTATTTAATTTGTTCGTGAGTCGGCTCAAAACTGGAGCAGGTACGTATTTAGTTTGAAATCTGTGCAGTATCTTTACCTTTGTTTTTATAACTTTGCATTTCATAATACAACGTGAAAGCTTTTACAATAACAATGCGGGGATTATAGCATTCTGGTTTATAACAGTCTTTCGTCAAATAGTTTTAAGTACTGCATGCAGATTGTACTAGTATTTCCATAAAGTACCTTATGTTTATATTAAAATAACTACAGTTCCGTTAGGCTGGTAAGTACCTATTAGTTTTTATTGGTTCTATTACCGTGTAAGGTAAGTATTGCTTCGTTTTACAGCGTTCAACTTACTCTACTTAGCTTGTTCCATTATCGTTATAACCGATAATGATAGGATATATGTCTAGAAGCAAGGAATTGAAAACCTAGTATTATAACGTGAACACTCGTTGTAAAAGAAGTATAGTAACGTGTAGTGGGTTCGATTCCCACACGGAGCAACTCTTTTTGTGATCCACAAATTGTTGTTTCAAGTCTGGGTCACCCAGTGTATGTGAACTTGTATGTTGTAAACGCAGACACGACCCAGGAGAGAGCATAGTGTGGAACAACCTTTTTAAAAAAAATAAACGTTGTCTCCATATTTGGACATATCTCAGTACCACCCAGAAACGTTGCTACAGTCCAATGACGGATAGTTCACCGAATATATTTGACGGGAACGTGTGTTATCGTACCGCGACAAATGTTTACTTCGGCTAAAGAGTACCGTACGGCGTTTAAAAAAAAATCCTTTATAATCTCTGATTTACGCACCCGGCTGGCTGACTGTAGCCGGACAATAAAAAGCAATTTATTTTTCCACCAGCATTTTTTTCATTAGTAAACAAGAATGACGTGTAAAACAAGCGCTCACTGTGACGAGGGTACCCGTAAATAACCGAAGGGAAGTAATTATCCGTCTGTGTGTTATGTAGATACGTTTTTTTTTTTTCTAAAAAAAATGTGCATGACTCTCGTATTGGCTTTGAGAAAACAGATAAAATGTTATGAGAGTTAATTACTTTCCTTTTGATATAACTTTTGATATTGGGCTTTGAAAATGTGCTTAATCATGTTTTTATATTTTTAACGGATATATAAATATCGTGAAACATACTGGACTGTTCAAGTAATGCTCTACTAGTTTCAATTTATGAGTCCCGGCGTGACTTGAAATAAGACGAGCTTCCGCACGGAACAAGTCTGTGTATAGTCCTTTGCGTGATGTAAAATACTTGTTTCGAGTCTGAGTGTCATGTATATGTGAACTTGTATATTTTTAATACAACCACGAAACAAAAATCTAAGTATAAAGCAATATTATTAAAAAAATTGTACTTGTAGTTTTACAAACTTGTGTTTAAAACCTAATCTTAGTTTCATAAATGATTAACTTTATACACGTCTTAAAAGCGGATGTTACACGCGGAGCTAAAATATTCTAAGAATTTCTCATGGAAAGCATAATAAGATTAGAGAAAACACGATACCATTAATTAAAAATGAACTTTCAGACTTAAGTCTGCTTATGACATGCTTAATTATAAAATTTTCCGACCCTAGAATCGAAGGCAAACATATACTACTAAAATAGCATTACGTAACAAAGTACCTATGTATGTATATGTGTAATGTCTTCACGACGTTTAATTAAAAGGACTTTAGTACAGTTTTACCGAGTAAGGCAGCTTTATAATGTCACTGTACTGTAGGAACTCTTTAGGCAACGGGGATGTTACGGAACATACTTTGACAAAAGTTAAATATTTAAACCATACTAAGTGCTGGACCAGTTAAGAAAGTGTTCTTAGATCATGTAGTTTAAAATAACGAAACTATAACATTTGTGGTTTTGAGATAATCTAAATCTAAATAGGATCAGCCATGGAGTTTCTTGCCCGTTATTCTCCATTCGAAGCAACACTTTGGACCTAACTTTCTGACGGACAATTCAATTTGACGTTTCAAAAGTGCCTAATTTAGAATGAATTGAAATGAATGCTTTGACTTTGACTTTATGTGCAGGATGAAATTTATAGAAAAATAATAAAAGAAATTTCTCAATCTATGGAAATATTTCAAAATACTAGTCTTCATTCCTCCATTTTTTTCGATGTATATATTCGTTTTAATTGCCAATATAACATTTTTGTCCAGTTATTGTTACTCCAATTACAAGAAAAACCGGGTGAAGAGGCTGGCAGAAGCTAGTTTTAAAATTATTTACAAAAGTCGAATGTTCATTCCGCTCGCTTCACCATTCTTTCTGAGATCCTTCATTAGCTTTTACCAGTGTTTCATTTTCTATGCTAAAGGAACGCGGTTTTTTAAATAATCAAAATGTCTTCTAAATACAACAACTATATTTATGCCAAAAACTAAGTACATCACTTCGTTGGTGATTGTGCTTTTTCAAAAAAGTACTGAATACCGTGTAGATGTATATGTTGATATCAAAATTGCGACTAATGTTATTGCGTCATTAGCGGCACAATTTTGGTATGTTTCATTATAGTAGAGTTATCACAGCACATCTGTTTTCTGTCATATCTTTTATTAATCCAATTGCAATTACGGATCCGCTTTTATTCTGTACTCTGGTTGTAATGAGCATTATGGAATTGACATAAGGTTTTTTACACAATGTACAAACAAATAGCACAATCAAAGCAATAGATATATCACAATGTACCAACAAATATAGCTGCACAATCAAAGCAATAGATATATACTCATATATCACTACTTAGTATAAAACAAAGTCGCTTTCTCTGTCCCTATGTCCCTTTGTATGCTTAAATCTTTAAAACTATGCAACGGATTTTGATGCAGTTTTTTTTAATAGATATAGTGATTCAAGATGAAGTTTTATATGTATAATATATCACCAATGCACCCATGCTAAGCTAGGGTGGGTCGCTAGTATTCTATAATATATAATTTTCCCCAGTAAAACGCCAAAATCTCAATGTGAGCACAATTTCATCCCCTACTTTGGAGCACGGAAAACGCAGCAGTCGACCTCAGTTGTCATACGAATATTAATGACAGTCGTTACGGGTAGTGAGACCGAAAGTCTAACAACGGAACTCACCATCAGCATAGATCCTTTATGAATTATAGAGGATTGATATAGATATATACGTGATCTTCAATTTGGAAAGTGAAATTAGCAGTCACAAGTTTCTGTAGGTTTAAGAAATCGTTCTTGCTTGCTGACTCTTACGATTAAACATATTTGTTTGGACGTAATAAACGAATGAATTCTTTCTTTTTCTTAATGCGTATATTAATGTTATTTGGTTTTACAATTTTTTCCCTTCTTAATGGCAACTGAGTCTCCCTACTATCGAGTGTCGAGTGGTGGAAAAAAATTCTTCTTTAAGTTTTAACAGACGAATAAGCAAGAAAGTCATTGTCAAAAATCAGGCTTGCCAGTACGCACGCATAGATAACGGTGATGAATGTTACTAATGATGATGAAGCATACACAATATTGAAATACATTTACTTAGAAATGAATACTCCGTACACTTAGAGGATAATCTTATGATTCAGTACATAATAGTTACCGAAACACAAAGGCAAGGTAATCCCCAGTATTGCAACTAATGCACTCTATTATTTATTACAATTATAATTCAATGTCCCGGAGCAACCAACCGGTGTGTTGGCTATAGGGAACATAATTGATTGTTAACTGCTTGCGTGATTATTACCATTGTCTCACCTTGTCTTCTGTTACTCTCAAGTCTTGACACACAATTTCAGTAAGTGACACACATACATAGAATAAATAATACGGGCTCTAAGTCATACATAAATTATTCAAGTCTAACGCTTTGTTTACGAAAATTGAAAATGCGTAATACATCATGTTCAACTAGAAATACTGAAATTGATTTCGAAAATGAAATGACTTTATTCATACGCAAATGTGATAGCGTGTATACAAATTGCATCAAATTATTTGACTAGTTGGATAGGCGCGGAACAGCCGGTTTGGCGTTATATGAACACTCGTATGCGGTTATCGGATATTAGTTAAACAGGCTGGCGTGCTGACAATCGGACTTGAATTATATGACTTTAAATTTCAACTCACTTCCCGAAACGCAGTTCGCTCGAAATTGCGGATAGTCATTATGGAATTGCGCGTAAAACTGTCTCATTTGAGCCCACAGCAACACCTGTAGAGCAAGAATATACAAAAGAGACGTACTATTTCCACACAGAATATTATTCTCGGGGGTATTATGTCCGCAAATACAAAAAGAAGGCCCATTTCATACCTTCGCTGTGCAATATCGGCGTACATATGTTTCATCCCTCAGTTCGGACACATGGGAGTTCCGAACCATTACATCACGTACGACACTCATTTATCATTCCAGAAATATCTAAGGGACGTCCCAGCGACGACGTGCGGGGGATATATCGTGGCATCTTCATTAATAGCACGCCGCAGGTAGGGCGCGGGCCGCACTGTGTACATACTCCGCTAATTGAAATCATGGTAATGTGTTTGCCTGAATGTACGCAGATGATGAAGTGATGTGTCGCTATCGCATGCTCCTGAAAAACATCCATAATATAAAAAACAAATATTAAAAATCGATAACAAAATGGTTGGAAAATTACAGCATCAACATATATCTGTCTATAATACAAATCCAATATAAGTTTTGTATAACGACTCTCTGTTTTCGCAGATGACTTGTATATGTATCGCCTGTGGGTATAAAAACTTCAAAGGATAAAAAACAGGTTCAAAATAAAGATAAAAGTCAATTGTCTGGCGTGTTTACCTTTCAGATACATATTCTCATATTATTGTAGGATAAAATAAATCGAATGTGAGTAAAAAACTAAGTGCGTTTGACGGGCGAGCCTGCGGTCACTGGAGAGAATAAAGTTTTCCACAAAAAAAAACTATATTTAATATAAAAGCGACTGTGGATTGAAAATTTTGTTTACTTTCGGATGCCTGGTATTCTGTGGGCTCACAATTTATTCTATGTATTTCATTTAGGTTTGATTGGCACGTTGTCCTTTCTCTTGGCCTTATAACTAAAGCTGGAATCGTCACGGAGTCCGGCCGGTCTCAGTCGGATTAAGTTACACAACGATTGTCTGACCTACATTTTGAATGCGAATGATAATTTCGTTAAATTAATTTTATGTAACTGAGATGTTATTTGTGTTCATTTGTGATACAAATACCAAAAGTTTTTTTTATTTTTTGAAGAATAAGAAAAATATGATCAAACGCGCTTGTGCTACCCACATTGGCCTGCAATGTGATTCCCGGGTCACATACAAAACTCTTTGTTTTACTTTCGGGACAAGTATATACTGGAAAAATATATTCTAGTTAAAAATCTCTATCTCAACCAAAAATATTTAACCTTCAGTAAAAATGTTCCATTACAGACAATATTTGTTTCATTAAACCGATTTCGACTTTAACCACATCCATTATTATATTCGTTCATTTAAAAATCGATAATAACGAGAATGATACACAACTTTCAACCTTTGTACTTACTTTTCTAATAAAAATCTTGAAAAAACCTAAGTAAACGAGCAGCCACCATTAATCTTCGTACGTACGTAATTTCACCATTTAAAGCAGAACTTTGCCTGCCCAGCGAACTAAGGCCATACACAGCGTAATAAACAAACAAGGACATAATAAACGTTGAGCAGAATTTATTTTTTGTTGCTCCCCCCCACAGAATATAAAAAAATATTTGTCTCCCAAGTCGGTAATTTATCACGTAGGCTTATCAAAGCGTTGAATGAGCGTCATGGATGTGACAACAATAGACCTGCTTGCTGTTGCGTCAAACACCAGATCCACGACAAAGGTGAAAATTAGTAGACGTCGTCTACAGTACCCGCTTTATGATCTGTTTGAATCCGAACCTAACTATACACCCGCAATAAATTAACCATGTTTAGGTGTTTCAATAATAGTTTCATTGCTCCTTGATTACTGTAATAACTTAAATCAACACCACTTTGACATTCAAGTTCACCGCTTCTTCTTCTAAATTCACAGAACACAATCAAGAAGTCACAACTAATAAACCCAGTTTATTTAATTCACAAAACCATCAACAAGCCCCTAAGGTTTTGTTAAAACTTGTTCAATGAATCAAAACGCCCTCCATCAATCTTGCAAAGTCTAACTGAAATTAAACTTTGAACTTTAATCACGTAACAATATTCTGTGATCAAAAGTCTACTAATGAAATGCAAACGCCCGTTTCTGCCTCGAGTATCAAATACGTGACTTGCATTTCAGCCAACTTACGTCTCAAAAGCCGATAACGCGACGACCGTTCCGAAAAAAGTATCCAATCCAGTCGTGCGAGGCAAGAATAATTGAATTAAAACAAAGAGGAACAAGCGAGCCGCATTTATTTAACACTTCGAAGTGAATCCAGTGGCAAATACAAGTGTAGCAAACGGTTCCCGACAAAAACGGGACACAACAAGAGCTTTAGTTAATGTGAATCATATTTCATTTCGCAGGAGGACGGGATTTCCGAGACCTCCCAACACCGAGACATTATATTTTCCATTGTAGGTCTACCTACACTGCATTAAAACGAATGATGTTAATGAAGATATTTTAAATGAAACGTTATTTACGCTCCATGTAATTTAGCGACGCGACGTCGCACGTCGTTCAAATGTTTCTCGTTGCTTTTTTGCGTCGGCGTCGCTTTTTCGCCTCGCATTGATCACGTTTCAGTTCTCCTGTTTTTCTATTGAGATCATGGCTCGATGAGCACTAAGTTCAATAAATGCATATTCAATGGACTCCCGATCGATACCGGTCTATCAATGATGTTCTGCAGACAAATGATGTTTATTTTTGATAGGTGTATGAAATTTTCGCCGCCCACACAAGTTAGTCAACGATTTGCGTTTCTTTGTTCAAAGGGAATATCTTGAAAAAAATTTAGATTATTTCGCAAATGAAATTGCTTGTTCAAGTTTAAATTACAGCAATTCTTTCAATTGAAAACATTTATAAAAGTAAGCGAACGCAAGTCGAGCAGCTGTATAATAGGCTCCCGGTGAGAAAAGTAATGTGAATAAGTTTTTCCCACCTGCTCACTGTTGATGTCTTTTTTAGTGTTCCTTAGTGGATGCTTTGAGCGACTTGGAGGTAATTTCAATTATTGACTAGTAAAACATCCTTATACTGAGTACGTATTAAGTTAAAGATTCTTGTTTATGGCTCAAGCCAGCTATGATAATCCGCTATAAACATTTATGAATTTGCGCCAAGCGGCTGCCTTTCAAAGTATTATATTATAAGTATTTCCCTAGGGCTAAAATCTACATAATGTTAAGCGAATATAACTGTGTATAATCCAGCTACTTAGCGATCTTCGAAATTAACTGTCAGTCACCGGAGTGTGTCTAGCATATCAAAATAAACCTAGAGGCATTTTGGAATGAGAATTTGATATAAAATCAAAACAATAGGATAAAGAAAAGGGTCAAAGAAGTTAGAAAATACTAGAAGTACTGATATTCTGTCTGAACATAAAAATATTTTGTTAATATGAAATAAGCAGAATTGATGTCAAAAGTTTAATTTTATTAATTTGTTCCCGGTATTCCTTGAATACGAACATACCATGTTAATAGTTAAATAATGAATATTTATAGCTGTTTCTCCGTAATAAGTAACATTTATAAGTATAATTATGTAGAATATTTCATTTATTTATTGTGTGTTTGTGGTTACTACAAAATAACGTCGGTATTTAAAACCTTAAAAGCCGCTTACAAAGAGAGAAAATCTGTCAATAGAAATAATAGAAGTATAGAAGAATTAGTTGTATAAATTAAGAAAATCATTCTGTTTCTCCATACGAAAGTAAGGTACGTACGTAAAGTCACGCCTTTAACCCCGAAATGGTAGGCAAAGGTGTACATTACGGCAACAATGTATACCCACTTTTCACCATTTGTGTTATAAGTCCCATGTAATATGGGATGAGCCTATTGCCATATACTGGGCATAATTCCAAACTCCGTGCTACTACTGAGAAATTTTCGAAAAGCTGAAAAAAGCCCAGTAATACTTTGCCCGACCCGGGAATCGAACCCGAGACCTCTTGCCCGGCAGTCGTACTTGCGATCACTCGACCAACGAGGCAGTCATGAAACTAATGTACGAAAGATTAATTATAATATTTCAACAGACATTCGTAACGTTATGTTTAAATGCTTATTTTAATAGCAGTAGTTTGTATAATATTAAAACTGGTAATAGTACTTCTCCACATTAATCTCACTACGATGGCAGGTGAGTGACCTCGCCGGCTAGTAATAGAGCTGTAAGGCAGCGAATAAACGGAATTATTCGCATTGTTCTCGCCGCATATATGTGGCCCAGTAATGCTCGCTCCCAAGCGACCACCGATTTTCCTTTTTTCGTAATGGTCCGTTATTTGGAAACTTCAACTTCACAATATGGACACACAAATCACTGCCACTACAAATCGTGTTCGGCAGAGGCGAAATCGTTTTGCGTGTGACGTTAATGGGATGGGAGCTATTCTTCACATCACGACTTTATTGGACGATATATCAGCAGAGAGTGTTCGACATCCAACCGGCGACACAACACATTATGACCTCAACATTTACTAGACGTGTCCATACAGCCAATATTACTATTTGTTTTGTCTAACAACTGTAAATTAGCTTCTGCTAAGTTTGGGCAAATATATCAAACCACTACTAAACAATTAAAACTAAGAAACAGCGACGTTAGTACGTATAATTAAATCGTCTAGATTCTTACAGCGCTCAGCAAATGTAATAAAATTCTTCGTTCGTCTGTGCCCTTTGTACATCACGAATGAACTTTGTTGAAGGATTTCAAAGTTGATTGGAGTAAGATTATGATTTATGAACAATATTAACGTTTTAAATGTTACCTGTAAGTTAGTTGGTACAATTTCGACCTTAATAACTCAGAAAGAAAGTAGAAATTGCGGCAGTTAAACAATAAATCCTCTCTAAATAAAAGTCGGTGGAAAGGTCAATAAAGTGAAGAAGAAATGACGTAACAAACTCTTGAGCGAAACGTAGGATTCGTGGAGAATCCAAATAGATATCACAATATTTTTTTACTCTTTATTTAGAGACTGTACGATACTTGAATTCACGTACTGTAACACCTCATGTTTTGTTACAACATATTTATAACAAGTAATATTACACCCTACATTTTTTATTCTTGTCTAAAACAGAAAAATTACCGTGCTTGTGAGATAATACTACGCCCCATTTTTATTTATTAGTTTATATGTGTTGCGGAATGGTACTCCTGAATATGAGCCTCTAGCATAGCTTGATATTAGTCGAGTTCCTTGTGAAACAGTTATGTGAGAAAGTATAACATAATAATTAATTTGGAATGTCGCACGAAAGTTATAATAGAATTATATTAATTTATATTTTATTGTACACCTTACAAAAATCCAGGACAAGCAAAAATAACAGCATAAACAATAGACACAAAAACACGAATCAACGTAGGTATGCATCATTCCAAAATTAAACTTACAACAGAATATCGGATACAATGGAACACATTCAAAACTAAACATGTAGATTTCATTCAAATCCGTTCAACAGATACACTGCAATAGACTAACAAACATACGTTACGTTAGCACAGATAATAATATTAGTGGAATACCCAATTGTATTCCCAATGCAGTGACAGAAAATCTCCAGCCAACGTCATACCACATTTGAGATTGAATTCCCGAAAAGGCATTTGCATTTTAGACCTATGTTAGCGCGTAAGCTAGGCTTTATTAAGGACTGCATTCCGTACTCACTGATGGTTTTAGCTGTGAGTTTACTGGGCGGTAAACGAACAATATACATATGTTTCAAGGAAAATAATATTAAATTATTTGTGGTTCCATTTTTTTTTAAGCAAACAAATGAGGGATGATTTTGCTCTAAAAAAAACCTTTAACTTACATTTGTTTCTCCACTTAATAAAAAACTTCCTTTCCAGTTGTTAGGTACATTGCGACTGCACTGTAGGGTTAAAATGTACCTCATTCTTGCCAGTCCGAAACACAATCAGCGATATTATAGTTCAATATGATAAACCGTCAATTTTATGAACAAATAAAATGCTACAGCATACTTCCAACAAAACTACACTTACCCATGTATAATTGTAAAAAAATTTATACATTTTTCGTTATTTTGATTGAGATTTCCTGGAATTTAATTTTAATTATAATATTAAAAATTCATATTTTTATTGTGCAACACCGACATCTTTAAAATTGGCTATTATTAAAAAAGAACAAGTTTGAATTTGACAGATGTTCGAATGTTTTCCACGAAAAGAGGGCGCGAATTTACAATTTACTTTCGTGCAATTTTATTTGTCGAATGTCTGTTATTAGACTAGCGGTAGGGGTGATAAAAACATAAAGATATTCAAAAAAACGTACCAAAGTTTACCGTTTACTCACATTCAAAAAGCAAAACCTCTTCACGATGCAATACAATAATATATTTAGAATAGGGAAAAAAATTAACAATACAAAGCACGTAGCGATCCAAAATTCCGAATAGGTGGTTCGTAAAATTCAGGTAATTCTAAACTAACCGTGGACCGCGGAGCGTTGTGCAAAAGTTATCCGGCCCGGTTTCACGGACGATTTAGTCAGCGGCTTTATGATAAAATAATTCCTCGAACCGAATGCTTCGCGGGTTATCAAGTATTATTTCATTGGTAATTGTTAGGAAAGGACTCATTACTTTCTTAGTAAAGATGAGGATTATTGGAGCAATCACGTCTTGTATTATATTGGCTTTATAACGTAACTACCTAAAGTTTAAATGTGGGAGATCGAAGCTTCGGCACGAGTGGGCCTGCTCGACCGAAGTGATACCACGGCCTCACAAAAAACCAGCGTGAAACAAAAACGTAAACAATCTAAATCCGTCCAAAACACTTTATTTTTTTTTAAACATTACTCATTTGGTAGGAATACTCATGACTTTATGACATAATTTCTCAAGTCTCAAATCATACTTCAACCGATCTATCTTCACTGTATAGAAAAAGGACAACAAAACTTACTAAGATACATGTACATGTACACTATGTACATAGGTATCCAAACGACAGACTGAATTAAACCAACGAGACTTATACCTTCTCTTTTCCAAAGGACAATCCAAGTTTTACCAACGCTGCTCTGTTTTACATTTATCGTGGCCCGCCATTGTTTTTTCCACTTTTGAATCGCTTTGAAATCCAATTGGATTCTCGAGTGAAGATACAATTGTGTTGGTCGAGGTCTCCTACAGTCCTACCGTAGATACACCTACATTTTTGCCAAATAATCTCTTGAATAATTGAGTGCTTCGATGATCGAAAAAATTGTAAGATTGGATTTGTGTTGGTGTGGACTCGATTCTCACACGCTATGTGGTTTTTCATTATCGAAGAAAAAGTGATCGTAGTTAGGTTTTTTTTTGTGGGGGAAATGATCCATTGACTTCTCTCACCTTGAGCGAGGCGAGAGAGAATGTCAGACTCTTACTAACTAAAAACCACCCAGTTCCTATTCCTGCTTTTCGAGCTGGAGCCCCGGTAAACCTGCTAGGCTGTCCACAGCTCCGGAATCGTAGTTAGGCACAGTAAATATCATCAAAACTATTTAAAAAAAATACCATTAAAATTGTACATTATGGTAAAATCATTGAAGTGAGTATTAAAATATCTCATTAGAGGAGGGATCGAATAGAATAACAGAGAGATTACTTACAAACATTAAGAGAAAAACACTTCTAACTAATCTTAATGCCAATAATTTGCAGTCATAGAAAGTCAGTCAACAGAGTCTAATTTTAAGCGAGTAGAAAGAAAACTTCCAATTGAAAATATACAAATAACTATGTATATAGTACATATAGTTTGTATCGAAGTCAGTGCTGAAGTATAAATTGGACGTAAATGTGTCGTTAGTGCAAGTTACTAAACGAGATATAGGAACGAGAGTTCACTAAAGTGCAAAGTTTGCTATCATATCGCCCACGAGAAATACGTACAGTATACAACAGTACCGTAGTTATACAGTATACTAGTTGCTCCTCGCTGTTTGAGCAGCGAGACCCTTTTATTATATTGGAACCATATCACAAAGTATAGTATAATATACAGCAATATTTTTTCAATATTAATATCTTTTATATTTACGTGTACGCCTGTATAAGTAAAGCAATTTCGTACAAATCTAGTGACCCGACGACTGAAATTAGGTTCGTATTAAGTAAAAAAAATCATGAACTACCAATATAATTCATCCCTCGCACAAAAGCAAGCGGAGCGGTCATGAGGAGAATGGGGCATCCCTAACAGTGGCCCTCGGAAATAACCGCAAAGGTTATCAAATTGGCAGTAGTGGACGCATTGAATGCCTAAGGCCACGCGCACATGAACGATTCCACCGATCCTCCCCACCGACCGTAATGGGCTATGCATGAGTAACCGCAAAATCGCATAGCCCCGCTAATATGAGCAGATCTGAGCGTACCACATATTATTTATGTAAACGTATTAGTATTACTCAATGTAATTTCTTTATTCATCACGGGACCACAGGGTCCCGGACCTTTGGAAGGCGTACGAGGGGCCGAAGCCAACTCGCAGAGGCCCGTTGAACAATTTTAATCTAATTATGTAATGGGACATCAGCCGGCGATTATCCCTGTACGCACTATGGAAGTACACCAAAGGACAATCCCCGGCTGATGCAGGACTATTGTGCAATATGGAAGAAAAATGATTGGGTTATGGGTGTGAGTGGCTAATGGACTGGTAAATATGGTAACTATGGAATACTATGGCCCCTGCCCCTGACCAATATTGAAAAATACGGATAAACAGGCAGGGGGTGACTCGCAAACTCAATAATGGGCCCCCAGAAACGGCCGCTAGCATGTAGCGACAAGGGGAGCAACATGTCTTGAGCTGCTTGAGGAAGGAGAGGCATCCCAAGGCTATCAGGGCAATCCCGGAAGTACGGTCAAGACCCCTACCAGCATCTTATTGGGATACATCCTTCCCCCAAGTGGAGTTGAAGGCAACTCCACTCTTGCGATCTCCACTCAAACCAGCCGGTTAAGGCAAGAATGAGGCAGGAGAGGCCGCTCCGGATAGTCACGAGTACTAACCGGAGTTAAAAAATAGGGCCTCTCCCGGGAGTCAGGTCCGTGGGGTCGCCACTGCCCAACAGCTCGCCACAAGCTGCCTTGCGGACTTACTCAATGTAATATTATTATGGAAATTATGTGTTTAAATATTCACTAATGTTTTATCAGTTCTTAAGGAACATATAGAACACGTTAATTAATAATAATTTATTATGGAAACAAAATACCTAGTAGTCTTGTTTTATTCTTTACTATATTTTATAAAGACTGCAATAAAAATACTCTAGGTAATTACAAAATTATATTTCCTTAAAAATATTTTAAGCACTGTCACTTTGATAATTAATAATGTGCAGTAGCCAATAAAATCATCAAAAGCAAACTTGGCACACGCACAAGAACGGAGAATACCGAATCTCTACGTCTTCCAAAAAGTTTTGAATAACTGCATTTCGCGGTCGCGTTTCTATCCGAAGCAAAGAGCAAGCGACAAAATGAATAAAAGGGGAACAGTTTTTCTTCGCGAAATGTGACAAAGAGGTGGTGCGGGATTTCTCTACGTGGAGTTATTGTCTGTGACGCAAAGTCTCCCTGACAAATAGTGCTGCGTTTTGCAACATTTTTAACTAAGAGTTAATGCCCGCCAAGAGTTTCTTTTAGCTTAAGGAGCAGAGGATAGTCATAGTGCAATAAACTTTTATTACCATTTCTCAGTGCTAGACAACTAATATTTTCTAGTCTCACTGCGTGGTAAGAAATCTTTTGTAATAGAAAAAAATACGCTAAAAGCTTTAATGCTATTTGCTGTTACTTAAGTGCAATGTTGACAACAGAGTAGAGAGTGACTCCACAGTTCTGAGGTCAAACATACAGCACTCGAGCACTAACGTTTTAATTCTATTTAAACTCTAACTGCTGTACTCAGAGTCATTTAATGATTACTTAAACTATTCCTTAGTAACGATTTTGTTCTGAAAACAATTGCTAAGGTCTGGCTTATGTAACCATTAATGACTCTATGTACAGCGGTAAGTATTATTGTAATAGGTATCCTATATATTTTTGGCCATCCTATAAACAGACATTAAGTAAAACATCACAATATCCAGAAGAACATTGCGTAATAAAACGTTGCTCATGGCTCTGTTTACAAAGTAATCAATATTCATTGACCTAGGGTCTAGACTTCTACAAATTTGGATCCTAACTTTGGTTGCTATATCAAGCGAAATGTTCTTACTTTAATAATAGGCTGTACACTATTTGTGATGTGGTGAAAGTCCAGTTTGACCCGATATTGGAAATGTACCTAATGAATAGGGATGACGACGGGGTAAAAATCTATTTAGTCCGTCAGTTAGGAAATGAAAAAATATTAGACACCTATTTTGTATTAAGTCGTATAAGAAAACAATACTTAGATAAAACGAATCAAAGTTTAGGAGTGGGAGCTAACTGACGTCACGCGATATTTCAAATCAATATATCGTCGAAAGTACTTATTTCTGTAGGAAAATAAAAAATAGCGGACCTCTGCCTACCCTGTCGGGGATAAAAGGCATGACGTAACTAAAAAATAGGACACAAAATAATAGAAATATGTCTGTTAATACTGTCAACAGCAAAATGCGACTAAAACGAAAACTCTTAAAATGGTTTATTTATTTCTGTCAATCAACAAACTCACTTTCGTTATTCATTCAATACATTTGAAGGAAAAGAAATGTAATCTCCAGGATTGGGGCTGAACACGCGAAGCAGATATTGGAAGCCACCCGCGAAATATGAACAAGCCGTTATTATATGTACTGTCAGATATTATCCTTCACGTATTTAGAATTAAACTTTTGTTGCCGTATAAGGAGATTTCTTTAAGGTTCTTTAGGATATTCTTTGAAGAATATTGACGGAATTTGATGTTTTAAGAACTTAATCGTAGTTGTTGTAGTATACTACTAAAATTATGCAACAGTTTGTGAAGAAAGTGTTTCTTTCACGAAAAATTAGAACAATGACAAGTAGGTACAGTTTATTCAGAAATTTGATAATGTATGTATGGGAGTGTGGTCTCTGGCAATCTGAGCGTAACGCTATGTTGGATAATTTAATTGTTTCATCAGGTGTAGTTTATTACACGGACCTTGTGGAGTCTCGAGCAAATTTCCGTGCGTTTAGGCGTTTTTGCCATACCTATTATTGGAAGCAAGTATAACAGCTCACGCATAGGACCCATTTAGTATTAGCATTTAGTATTTTAGTTTTAAGTAAAATTTCCGTGGTGCTTGGCGACTGGGCTTCTCCCAGTTGTGCAGTCTCTTTTGTGCCTTAAGGCTTAAGTCATCCTGTCTCCTGCATTAAATTCACCGAGGAAAGTGGAAACTATCGTTTTCTTTTCTTCTCCTCTAATAACATCTTCTGATTTGTTTCGTTGCGGGATCCAAGACAGTCATTCATTTCCCTGGGACGCGCCGGACTTCAGTGTTCCGGTGTTTTCATGTTTGTATCTACTGTAGATCCTGGCTTACAGAAGTTGCAGCGGTATGGGAGGCTGTGGCGGGCTTGTCCCTATAAAAAAAAAAAATTTTTTTCATAAAAAGAAATAAGTTATCTATTAAATAAAAATAAGGCGAGTTTTCCTTCCTGGCGCTATAACTCCAGAACGCTCGAACCGATTTCCACGGTTTTGCATTCGTTGGAAAGATCTCGGGCTCCGTGAGATTTTTAGCACAGAAAAATCAGGAAAAATAAAAAAGCTGTAAAATATGGAAAATCATTAGTGACAAAACGGAGTTCGCCGGGTTCGCTAGTGCTATTTAATTATGTCGATCTGTATTAGTGAGGTTGCCGTTATAAAAATCAGTTATCAAAATAGCCCCGTAATTTGATCATCGGTAATAATGAAAACCAAACGATAATTTTACTTTATCCGACCTGGATTTCAAGACCAGCATTCATTGTATCCAACAAAACATAACACAATTAATGTCAAACGACTTCCACATACATATTGCACAGTCATAGCTAATGTATGTACATAATAATTAACTTCTATTCAGTGAAATGGACTGGAACGTAAGTTATATGGACATTCGAAGTGGTCTTATTGGTATGTGTCCCTCTGCCATATTATAAACTGTTGCGGTAGAGCGGTCAAAGTTTCCCGACTCTCAAGTAATTCACCTCGTGTGTGAATAACTAACAATTGACCTACGAGTATGCTAATTGCTTCTAAGATAACATTTAAATTGCTTTTAGGACTAGCCTTTTTTGATGTCGAAGGCAGATGACAGTTGAATCTATTTAGTTGTAAATCACACTAATAAATGTTTGTCCGTCAATGACGCTGAAACTACTGAACGGATTTAGATGAAATTTTGTATACAGACAGGGTATGAGCTGACTTGGGTGATATGATACTTTTTATCCCACGAGAACGCAGGCAAAGCCGCTGATAGAAGCTGGTATTTTTTTTTAATTTCACAATAAAACCCTATTTAAATAATAATAAATTGTACATAAAACTTATAACATTCTACATCACTTAAGCACACAGCACTTTACTAAAATAAAATAAATTTCACAAAGCATTGCATTACAAACACAACATTTTCATAATATAAAACGTAACATTTTTAAATACTAGAACTAAACATTTCAATCTTGTTTCCCGACAAACATTGTAAAAAACTTTGTCGTCATGGGTAAAGCTCTCAGTATTTTGACTTTGTTGCAGCTAACTAGAATATATTTAGCATTTACGTGTCTGTAAAACTGAAGCAAACTGTTCACGGACTGAAACTTAACAAGAAAAAATATACGCCTTCCACAGCAATGGGACTTGGTTCAAACGTTTTTATTTTTCTACTAGTGTGTGCCATCAGTTCCACTTTACGCTGGTAAAAAAGTAGCCTTTGAACTAATCCTGTTAATATTGTAAATGTATGGTAAAATACGTGTATATTCTTTTACATACAAACATACATATATAAATCAACTGCCTATTAGTGGCCACTACTGACCAAAGCCTCTTCTCGCACGATTTGATGTTTGAGCATTAATCACCACGCTTGCTCAATGTGGGTTTAATTCAATCAAGGTGGGATCCAATCAAACACCATTAAGTTCAAGTATTATTTGTACGTTGTAGTAGAGATAAGTTCTTAATCTTAATAGTAGCATAAAACCCACACTATTATGCTAACAATCTATAAATCTAAGAGAACTACACGTTTAAAGAAATTGCTAGCATCCACAAATTTAACCGAAAATGGAACTAAATCAATTTCATAATGGATAGACCCGAAACCGAACAAAAAGTTTTGCGGTCCCTCATTTAATTCTAGTCCACTAAATGAACCGCCGCAAATGTATGTTCAAACGATAACTTTACTAAATTAGAATAGAAATCAAATTTATATCTAAGTTAATATCCTACCCTTCATTGAAGAGTACATGACCTAAACAAACTTTACATAATTTACTTACATCTTTGATATTTTAGAACCTATAGTTCAGCTAGAGAAATAACAAAGCCAAGTGTTTTATTTCTTTAATAAAATTAGTAATATTTTGTTGCTAAGACACCAGTAATCTTGAACTTAATATTATAACTGTAACAATAATGGCGGAGAAACTCAGACTTCGTTTTTTGAAATAGTGAAAATACAGTCTTCTGCGATAAAACGGTCTATTGTACGCATTTAATCCTTAAAATGTGATATGAAATGATATATAGTAGAAAAAAAATAGACAATGAAATGAATGCTATGAAAAATATAAAATAATAAAAGAAATAAAAAAGATTATGATTTGTCAACTTTTTAATCTTGTAATATTATTTAGGAGTAAACATAAAAAATATGTTTTTGTTAAAGACACAGAGAATTTTATCGTTACTAAAATATAAGTATTAACAAAAACCTCAATAAAATTCTTCAATATCCATACATCTATTTTCATACTGAGTAGGAACACACAAAGAAGTGACGAAGCGTTATAATATTCCTTCTTAAAGAACGCCTTTCGACTTTTTGTCGATTGCAGAAGCCAACCAAGTCATATCACCATCATTATCATTATCATCAAGTGGCCACTGCTGAGCAAAGGCCTCTTCTCACACAGAAGGTTTGAGCATTAATCACCATGCTTGCTCAAAGCAAATTAGAAATTTCAAACTGATTCCACAGTTGCTAGACTACACATTACACATAAAGGCAATCGATTTATTTCTATAAAATTCAGACATTGTGCGAATCTGATTAAAATACTAACCCTAACCTAGTTGGGAAAAGGCCAGAAAAAGACCCAGTATATTATCTGAACCCGACAACGTTAACATTAGTTGGCAGATTACTTTTGAAAGAAAGACAAGCTATTCAGGTGGAGATTTATTGATGACTGTATTTTTCTGGCAGAATGTTTAGCTGGTGTTCCTAGACGATAGTGAACGATAGGTCTCAAGTCTTATCTGACCTATTATTCGGTGATTATTCAGGGTATAAACGGAACGCTCCAAAACGCTGCAAACAGATAATGGTAAAAAATGAGTTCTATTTTCAAAAATTAAGGATGTTAATAATAGTTGTAACTGTGTCAACTGCTTAAAACTGATTTTGCATGAATAACACGAAAACAAAAACGATTAAAATTATAAAAACTAAATAAATGTAGCGTTTTTCGCGAGCGTTTCGTTTACACTCTGTATAAACGAAAGGATGACTCAGAATTTGAGACCCAAATCTGGAATTTTCTTGCGTTTGCTGACGACAGGGAGATTTATAAATCCGTTTTGTATAACTGTTTATGCATATCATTTTGCTAACTCCCAACTAAATAACAATTTTGTATGTAACCGTGTCGTATGTATTCGTTAATGAGACAGCCAGTCTGTCAAACACAAAGGGGGATCTCGTTCTAGCTCGGAGTACGAGTAACAATCTCCTAAATCTATCACTCCAAGATGACTTTATTACATAACGCTCCGTCCCGTTCCGTCGTACGAGCATCCGTCTCGGCGCCTTTCCTCCGTACCTAAGCATTCTAAATTGTCAGACCTCACCGTTTATTACAGCGTAAAATACTGCTTAATAGTTACAGACGAGACTAAAAGAAAATGTTATTTTTATACGCCAGTAAGTTTTGTGAGACCATTTCTCTTATATTTGTGTCTGATAAATAAAATAGTTAATTTTATTCTAGTTTTATCCTACATGACCTTTGTAATGTTTAATGTGATCTTAAAATGCGTGGAACGTGTAACACGCGCTCTATGCTAACAAGGAATTAATTAGTGAACAAGTCTCTTTTTAAAAGGCCGGCAACGCACCTATGACTCCTCTGGTGTTACGGGTGTCCATGGGCAGCGCTGATTGCTTACCATCAGGTGATCCATCTGCTCGTTTGCACCCTATTCCTTAAAATGTGCCGAACCTAAACGAACGTCTCGCTTTGACTTTTTAAATTCGTAGTACCTAATAGGTATGTAGAATTATTTGTTACTCTCTACTAAACTGTAAGACTGTTGAATTACTAATACCAAGATATAAGCCGTTGCCTGATATTTTTACTCAATATTATAATCTCAGACAAAATCCAAAATCCTTAATTAAACATAGAACATGATTTTCGATTAATTAACAAATTTTAGCAAGGCTAGCTTTGTAACTAATTACTTAACGTTAATATTGATAAGTACATTGGATAGCTTTCCAGGAACCTAGCATCTAGGAACGTTCATGGCCAATTCCAAGTCAATATTTTCACTCAACACGTCTATTTGTATTCATAGAGAAAATTTCTTTGAATAGATAAACGGATAAAAGGGTTATTCTGCATTATATTGAGGTCTGACGAATGAAAGGCAGTCGGCCCACGTTTACTGCGCCATGCGTAGTACTTACTTTACATAATTGTATCTAGCATACACGAATTAATCGAATGTATTGTCTAACTTCAATTACAAAGACGATCAATTCGATTCTATTGAATAAGGTTCTATTAAATCGATTCTGAACCGCTTTTGTAAAATTCTTGGCAGTTACCTACCTAGTCTTAAAAATACCTAAACGGTAACGAGTTTTTTAAAATGCTGATAGACATTAAAATAAAAACCGATTAAAAAAATCTATAAACATTTAATAAACGTGCTTATAAATGAAGAGTACTCAAAACTCGTGGAGAACTTCGGAAATTTTGACCCTTCAAACGTATTTTCAGTCAGGTATTTCTCGAATTAAATCTTATGAAAGATATTGCCTACGCGTAACTTTGGAGGTCCGGGACTTTAACCCACATAACGAAGGCAAACTTAGTAAATTTATTATAATTTATTGAAAAAAATCAACCTTTACCGGCAACTTTATCTTTTAACTTAGTTTTAACAAACAAGGCAAGTTTATGGATCACGTTTACCAAAATATTTGCTTGTTATTGTTGAGATCATCATTTTACCTCGCCTGACCTAATTCACTGAAATATCTCACTTTACTTTTAACAACCTACATACATATACCTACATATCTCGGTCAGCATAATCTGAATAAGATAACAAACCAACGATCATTTCAAACAACAAAGAAAAGCTTTTTCGTGTAACCTCTAATTATGTTATACCGAAATAGAATACAATATATAGAAGCGTCGTGTTTATACTATCGAGCCTAGTTTATAAATTTTTCGCGGTCTCATCGCTGGAGAGCCACGCAAGAATTTATATTCCGCACTGCGACTCATAAATTTGAGTGAACGTCCTCTAGCGCCGCCGCTAGTTGTTCTATGTTCGCGTACATTGCAATTTATGATTGTTCAGCTTAAGATTTCACCACTAATAAATTGAATAAATACTGCTTTTATTTACCCAAACTGACACTCACTAGTATCGCGCCAACGCGTTTAATATGATAAAATATTCCCTGAGGGTATCATAAAAAATAGGTAACATTTATACGACATAAATGTACCGTTTCAATAAAAATGTTTCATATTAAACTGGTTAGTGTAATATGGAGTTCTAACAAGCATGAAAGTCTCTAATATAATAATTGTACGAAATAGTACGGTGGAATACACCGACAAAATTACAAGCAGGCAACTATATTACATTTACATTCAATTCCTGAGTGAACATGAAGGTGTACAAGTAATTTCGACGTATATATTGGAATTCAATTTGGGAGTGGAGTGAATATTTCCGTACACGAGCACCGCGTCGATGTCGGCTGTCTATCACTTTCATATTGTTTGATAGAGTTTGACTCGCTTACCTTGGAACTGCCGTTTACGTACGCGGTAACGATCATTAGTCAACTTTCTGCAGACTACGGCTGGCTCCTTGTCGGCTGGCATTCCACGAATATTGAGCAGACACGTTGTATATCTACTTATGCCTTATATATTGGTCGTTACCTTAAGCGACGAACATTAACATAAAATTGCTTAACGCCCACACAAATGATCACAATTTTCTCTCAACAAAAAATGTTGGATTCGCTCCGAATGGACTACAAAGTCTTTAATTGAATGAATATTTTTTTTTATTCGTAGCCAACTGATGCTTAATTGGCAAAAATGTAGTTTTCTCTCCTCGTAGCTTTCGTACAATATTGTTTATTCAAACTTTAAAGCTAATTAAAAGCGATACCTCCGATACAAGCGAATGCGAGCGATGTCTCTGAAGACGCATAGTGACCTGTGACATAGTACAGGAAAGTGTTTTATAAAATAAATAAATAAATAATCCTTTATTTCATTATTTCACAAAATAATTTACATGAAACAGCCACAAATAAGTATTAATCAATAATTATGCTAGTGCACTAGGAATAACTTAATAAGTAACTTACCAATATTTAGGAACTATAGGAAAATTTACTTTTTAACCTAGACTTATGTATAATTAGCGACTTGCCCGAGCTAGGTTTATAAAAACCTGTGTTTCGGGTCATCACTTACAAGACTATCAATTTAGGTGCATGTGTACAGAAATAGAATAACAACTTACAAACTAATCTTACATGCATACTAAAACTTCCAATAGTTTTTCTGTGTCTGCGTAATCAAGATTTAGTAGATACTCTGATAACAATGTACTACATTTATAATAATTTACACTATATATATTTAGTATCTTGTTGACCTTGTTGTACAAAAATGGTCCTAAAAATACGTAAAATCTATGTGCAAATGCATGTCTTGTCTGTGGTTCAAAGCAAACCAAATCTTTCCTCCTCCTGGTTTGGGATACTGGGTCGAAAGGAAGCTCAGAGTGCTGATAAAGTATGGTTTGCAATATAAATAGTTGGCGCACTGTTAGTATTTTACATGCAGTGTATAGTTGGTGTGTGGGAAACCTAAAAGGGCGGAAGGTAGCAACCTTTAGAATTGCTCTTTGAGCGCGTTCCAGAGGAAGCAAGATAGACTTTGCAGTTGCAGTTTTGTTAGGATTTTTTCGCACATAAATTACTAAACTTAAAAGTATTATAAATGTTGATAGTGTAAAATTCATTAAGTCTTAATTGAAATACGACACGCAACAACGCATAGCATAACTCATGTGACAAACAAAATCGTGGTTAGTGAATCGATATAAATGTGTCATCAAGTCCCAACGAAACAATACGTCTTAATTAATTACACTTTCAAATGTAATTGGATCCATACGTTTCGAATACATATATGTATATAAATAGGCATTTACTTAATGAAAACGAAAGAAGGTGAAATGAAATCCAATTAGGTCCTAGCGTAACCAATGAAAGAATTCAGAATTATTATTAAGTTGAGAACAAATTAAAATTTTGTTCCAGACTAGGCGTGCTTACTTAGTCCTTACTTCATATTCTTTACCTATTCATGACTTAGTTAGTCCATTTCAAGTCGAAATTATATATAACGTTTGTACCTAAACTTAATTTTGTAATATTTTCGTCTTTTGTAATCATTACACGTGGAAGGGTGCTTTTCCCTCTGAGATGTGCTATATAGCTATGCTACGAACATGTAATAGCTAAACTGTGAAACTGTGCGACCAAGATGCGCAGCTCGAGTATGCGATGTATCGATGGTATAGCACGTATCCATAATACGTACCTTTTCATGTAAACGCATCCACAGGAACTTAGCATAACAATTCTTTGGTGGAAAAAACGCTTCATTGTGGGTGTGTGTATTATTAAACTTGCTTGAAATATAGAAATAGCAATCTTTGTAAAAAATACTCCTTGCTGAAATAATATACTAAAATCTAGCCTAGGTACTATAAATAATTTATTTGTTTTTTGTGTTACGTGGTTTATATTCAGCTATGGTCGTGATGACAGCGTTTTTTTTTTCATGCGCTATGTAATCAAAAATCACGCGTCAAATCTATAAAATAGTCCATAGCTACTAAAATATACTCTATCTTCTTTACAGTGACCAAAAAAATCTAATATTACTTTATTAAATTACTCTGACCATTCACAGATTGAAAGCAAACAAACCTGAACTAATAGCAAAAGAGTAAGATATTATTACTCCCTTCAAGGGATACCAGTAATAAAGCAAATAATCCTAGTCTAAGCAAATTCATTTATATATGCCCTTTACATATAAATTTTCGTATAAAATGTCAACGAAGCGGTTTTTTCGCTTCATTTTCTTGAGCTTGATTCTACGAAAATAAGGTATTTTTATGATATTACTATGTCATTATGTGTAATAGATTCTTTTAAAAAACTAAGGTAATTTAAAATTATTGTGCTATTTAGAAAAAAGACTTAATGCAGTATTTACTTTAGGTATATATTTAATGAATATCTTACTATGTACTAATATAGATTCGCCCCATCGCCAACTCTATTGTGTACTAAAGGACCATAATTAAAATAACTAACAGTATTAATCGTAGTTTTTTTTAGACTTTAGTTATTAATAGATAGAAAGAATAAATTACTCTATACCTATCTAAGTTTCTCCCGAAAAACATCTATCTACTTATGTGCATACAAAATCAAAAAAGGACATTAGTTTAAATATGTAGAAAATATCCATTTGTAAAATATACATACTTACATCGAGACCCTTCTTGAAGAACCTTCCAATAAATTGTTAAAGGAAAGTAATTATCTGTAAATGGCGATAGATGGCGTTGTAATTCACTGAAGACAGAAACTGCCGTAACCATTAGGCCGAGGAATATTATCATTTACACACGAATACGAAGACATATTCGAGATATGTAAACTATGTGAAGATTTATTGTGAACTGTAAATTAATAAGGATAGATTTGTGTTTCGCCAATCAATTTTAATTGAACGATTTGTGTTGATAATTGTATTAATGTGTAATAACAAAATCACCGTGTTCATAATTAATATTTTTTCCTTACACTAACCGCCGTACTCAGAGTCATTTAATGGTTACTTCACCAAGTCTTTAGCAATAGTTTTCGGAACAAAATCGTTACTAAAGAATAGTTTAAGTAATCATCATGTCTCTGAGTGCGGCAGTAAGTATTATTTTAACAATTGAATGTTAAGAACCTTTTTATTGAGAACCTGATCAACTTCCTGGCAACTCAACTAACTGAACAAATTCCCATAGAAAAACATATTTATCAAAAACAACAAATTATAATGCATCATTCTTGCTCATTAATTATTTATTCTTTTACTGAGAAGTCTTACACAAAAATTATCAGGTCGAACATGAATAATTCACGAGAATTGTTTGTAATAACAACGTTCATAGAATATTAAATTGTAACAACAAAATAAATTACAAAACTAATAGAGCTGAGAGAACTTTTAAGAACTTCCATTAGATTAAAAGCATTTCATAAAATTATGTGATGGAAAAGTGGAATCAGAATCAATTTGGTGTCGGAGATTTATAAAGAGATTTGTAAATTGCCGGCCATTTAAAAAAGGAATTTGGCGTTGAACTAAGCTAGGACATAAAAAACCATGATGTAGGTGGAAATTAAATTTCGGCATGTTAATCCAGCTAATAGCGATCTCCATTATAAGTCAGCTCATTACATATTGATAGGTATACAATGAAATAATTAGGAATACGTACATAACCTCACGCCTGTCTCCCATGGGTGTAGGCAGAGACAATGAAACGCCACTTGCTACGAATCTAATGAATGAATGAATTCTAATACATACGAATAAATTAGATTAAAAATAAAACCGTTTAAAAATGTGGTCGTGGTCGCCCACAGGCTTAGGACGCCTGCTTCTCATGCTCGAGGTTCTCGACCTTACCAACGGCAAGGAGCAAAGTAAGGTTTTCTGAAATATATGTACTTTCTAAAATAATTTAGACACCACTGACAAACGGTAAAGGAAAACATTATGAGGAAACCTGGGACTATAATTTCTAATTATAAATTTGAAATCGCCGACCTTATCCGTGCGAGAAGAGACCTTTGGTCACTGCAGTGGCCACTTATTATATAGGCTGTTGATGTTAATGTCAAACTCAAATCATTTATTCCAATTAAACCATAAGTAGGTACATTTGAAATAAAGAAATAAATAATAGTCTATCGGTCCGTCAGTGAAGCTAGATGTGATGTGTGAGAGATTAAAAACTATACAATTATGTTACGTTATAAATTAAACAGATTACTTAAAGAAAAAGAGGTTCAATTTAAAAGTATTTCTATCCTTTTTCGCCCACTTATCCGGTACATGTGCCACGCAAGGATGTAGAGGGGTTGAAATATTGCACCTTTGCCAAACGCGCTACTAAATAACCAGTTGGTTCACGGCGAACATACTTACGTGTCGGTTTTTTATCCGTTAGTTGATATATGCGGTTACAATTAAGTTGCCACATGATAAACTGTTCGTGTTAAGTAAAGTGGAACGCTATTTTTGTCTTTTTTGCAACTTTTATTAAGATTTAGGTATTTTTAAACATAATATCGCACTCGCTTTCAAAATAATACTAGCGCTTACAGCATACATACATATTACATATACATATTACAAGTATTGTAACTAAAGAAAACATTCTTGAAGTTCATAAATTAAAATGACTTAACAAAATAATATCGAGTAAGTTGTTCTTAAATAAATGTTAGAAATAACACATTGTAATATGGACAACCATATTTATTACCTTACTAGCTTCTGCTAGCGGATTCACCCGCGTTGCCGTGGTATAAAAAGTATTTCTATCACACAAGTCGGCTCGTACCCCCCTCTGTATACCAAATTTCATCAAAATCCTATCAGTAGTTTCAGCGTGATTGACTGACAAACAACTAAACATCCAAACAAACAAACTTTACTATACCACAATAAATTACATTACGAGGAAATATAGAAAGCCAAACTATTATGAACATAGGTACTTTATATTTCAAAATCAGAACAAGCACAGAAAATATAAACCCAAACGTTCCATGTATGATAGTTTTTTTATGACTAGCAGCATCATAAAAATTCAGCGAGCTCAACAATCTGAGAATAGCTCATTACCATAGCGTAGTCGGGGGCATAACATATTGTGTGTGCTGTCGCAACTGACTGTTAAACATTACTAAAACAAAAGAAGTTACAAAAACAAATCCTCGTCATAGTGACGGTGGCGCAACACTAATTAGGTCAAGCGCGAGCTTCACAAACTGCTCTCTAGGCCGGCTGCGCCCTCTTAATGAACTGCTCTAACGAAACAAGTTTTTTTAGCACTATTGTACATACCCCTAGCTTTCATTAGGTGCTAAGTAACTTTATTACTCTCTAGAACAAAAGGTATTCAATAATGTTATTTTATCTATCCTTTGTTAATTGGAGTAAAAACAATATTATTCCGAGCGAATTTTAGGATAGCCCGTAGGCGAGGGTTGTCCATATATCGAGTTCAAATTTAGACAACAAAACCTCAGTAGTATTTCAGAGAACTAAAAACGAGAGTCGAAATACTAACCAAACAAACACGTATTCCTTCTTCAATAAAAATAACAACGCACAATAAAGCATTACTTTGAACATTAGGGCTCTGAAATTCGACGAAATCAAGGGAAAGCGGCCACAAACTGGGTGATTTGTCGCTCTACACAACCTTGCGATATACATCTTTAGTAGGTTTTCTACGAAGTCGTAAACTGACGTAAGTCTTGTTAGATTTTTGTGGATATCATTAGTTCTAAAAACTAACAGACCCGTTGTGAATATTACTTTTATATTGTCCTTCTTATTTTTTCATACGATACTATTGTCGCGTATGTCATTTTACCTTCCTTTTATGGAATAGGTGGCAAACGAGCAGACGTGTCACCTGATGGTAAACAATCAACGCCGCCCATGGACACCCGCAACACCAGAGGGTCACAGGTGCGTGGCCGGCCTTTTATAAAGGAGTACGCTCTTTTCTTGAAGGTTTGAAGGTTGTATCGGTTCGGAAATACTGCCGACAACAACTTATTCCGCAGATTTGCTGTGTGAGGCACAAAGTTTCGTGATAAGCGCACAGTTGTAGCCTGTCAACCATATGTATGATGGACGATGATGAAGACGCGGCAGGTAACAGACCAAACAATTCCTTAGAGCACTCCCTGTGAAACCCGGTGGAGATTCTATTAAATGAGATCACTTAAAATTTCAATACTTATAAAGTAGGTACGTAATCGTGTACTGCTTACGTCAACTAACGTATAATAAAAGTTATCAGCCTGTACAATATTAACTTGCACATGTGAGTTTCGAAGCAAATTGCAGTCGATGTTTTTCTTACTTCCCGCAAGTAACCTCACGGAACTTAACCTAGCTAAGCAGCTTAACATAACGGCCAGAGAGCGCTTATGTTATCCCGTAGTTTGTGTAAACTTGTATGGAGCTTATGTTCGTATAATAGTTATAAGGAACCATTCGTGTAATGCATAATGTAATCATTTAAAAGTTTATCTAAAAAAATCTTATTAAAAAGTATTTAAAATCAACAACAGCTACTAAAAATTCAAAATACATACGTAGAAAATTTCAATTACGTAATGAACTTTATACCCCAAACAACACCGTACAAATATATCCCATGTCGAAATGTCAGACACAAAGACTTACTTAGAAAACATATCCATTTACTTGGTCCGTGATAATGACTACTGTAAATAACACGGTCTACGTTAACGACAATCTAATTAGTGTCACGAACTAAATAGCAGAATGGCCTTTCACAGTACGAAGGACCTTAAATGACTAAATGTGGACGCCATATTAAATGACGCTCGTCTTAACCCCCGGGGGGGCTTGCAATGTACACAGTAAACAAGTGTGGACACACACTGGCCAATATTACCCACTCAGGGTAATTCGGTTACAATCTTTACTCTGAGAGCATGATATTACAAAATTATATTAATGTTTGCTCAAAAACGAATACGGCTAATGTTTAACTTTAATGTAAAGCTGCTTAACATTTTCGGATTTAGTATATAACTCGGTCTAAAACTGTATCTAGAATGCCCCTTCAGACTCAAACGTGTAACCCTAAATAAAAGCTTGATAGTCCTCAACTTAGTTATTCCGTTTAAGGATAAGCATGTCTGTAGCCATCATCCGGACACAAGAGTAATTTTGAGTGTGTTTTACATTCAACAACAATTTCATCTTCAAGTTGAAGCGTATTCCCTTCTTCCATCCACTTCATCCAGATCCCGGACAGATCCGAACAACTTTTCCATTAGTACTTTGGGCACAACTTCCCACTTAAAATTCTATCTTAATCGCGAACAAAATATTCTACTCCTTGGACTTCAGTTCCACCGTGCATTATTTTATTATGCGGAAATTATTAACTTTGGTGAAAATCATCGCTTACTTATTTTCTTTTCTCCGTTAATTTGTTGGCAACTGGATTTGAGGTATTTACATTAAAATATTAACAGACGCCAGTAAAACAACTTAACATAAATATTTATCGTATTCTTTTCTGTCTGTTTTAACGTTATATTCTCGCTTAGCGGGTGTTTCGAAGGTATTCCAACTTCCACGTGCTTTTAATTCAGTTTTTTAATATTTAAGTAACTTTCAGCTCAACAATTTTCATTTTGAGTTTAGTCTTTAAAAATGTTTAGTAGCGTATCTCATTTTTACATGACTGCCCAAAGACTGCTTTACGTAACTTTTGCTTTGCAAATCTATTTAACTCTAGCACTTCCCCCTGGTTTTATCCGTATTCCCTGTTCTGTCGTAAGCGTGATACGTGAGCGTGAAAAATTGAAATTGGAGAGAAGAGGATTTTTTTATAAAGTTCGAGAATCCAAGACTAATTCTATGAAAATTAAAGTTACAAAGTGGATTATTCTACGTATGGTTAACATTCCAAATTGGGATACTGTGTATGTTTTGGTAAGAACCCAATCAATTGTAAATTTACGAATCTTAGTACTTTTTATCTGCTGGCCAGTAGCTCGTGGCCCGGCGCCCAAGGGTGCCGCCACCGCCTGCCATATATCAAGCGGTCCGCTTTTAATCTCGCAAGCCCTATTTATTCACATTTATTCCAAAGATATTTTCCCACCGGAATTTCCTCCTTGGAATTGGTAACATTTCCCGCGTTTAGCTGATTTGTACCGTTGCTGTTATTGTGGTTTATTTTACAGGAACAAAAGGGACTGAAATATTTAGAGTTTGTCAAAAGATGGTAATGATAAATTATGGCGACCCGCTATCACAGCCGTGGCGTACGGCGTATCTTAAATAATACGCTTTTTGTTTCACAATATTAACAATTTTTGTTGCTTTTTTGCCATAGACTTCATTTAATTTAAGCCGCCTGTTCTTGACAGTATTAAGTATCATTAAGCGTTAGATACGTAGGTACTTATGTAATTATTTCTCAAAATAAACTGTGAATTTTACCTACTCGTAGTAAATAAGTAAAAGCAACACAAAATCATCCGGTCGACATCACATCCACGTGTAGAAAAACAGAAAAACTCAAATCGTTTCTCATCTCAAGTTTTCTTAGAATTTTATATTGAGGCGGAGACCTCAAACCTTTTAAATCTTTTCGCTTTTTCTACTTCATTTGTTCTTCAGTAAGTGCTTATGTTCCTGAGTTAAATGTTGTAGGAGTTGTGTTCTAAATAATATGTTTATGTTAGACCCACATCTTCCCTCTCTTTAATTTCTATTTTTCCTGGTCTAGATCAAATCCAGTCAGTAAGTATTCACTTAATACAATAATAAACTATCTATTGTATAATGGTGTACTCTTCAAACCCCATCTGTTATGTAATATTGAAAAGGAAGCATCATAAATAACGGATACGTTGATTAAAAATACTAGTCAATATCTCCGCATCAACGTTTTTATCATCAACAAAGAAAAATATATAGCAGTAATATGTCCCATGAAATAAATCGCTAGGGACGTTTTTATTGTAATTTATTCTCTCAAATCGAACACAATTCATCTACAGAGGCTAACAATAGTAAAAGCGGTGCCAATTTTCCAACACGAACCTGAACAAAAGAGTACCCAACGAGAGATTTATCACAACCAAAGCAACAACACAACAACGGGGAAGTTTCGTGCAAACGCCGACAACAACTGTTACGATTTTGACATGACCACTTTGATCGAGAAAGCATAAAATCTTTTATAGCTAACGCAGTCGATTTCCCTTTACCGGCGCGGTGTGTGGGGTCAACCTGTGTGAGTAGCTGCGTCAGTCGGAAAGCACAATGCGTTGTAACTAAACATTGCACTAAGCTGCACTTACCTCTCCTCCCATCTGTGTCAAGTGCTGCAGTCGGAGCCGCGTTCACAGCCACGTCGAAGCTAGCGCTACAAAGAGACAGTAAAGCGAGTAATTTCATGCGGATAAGAACTTCTCTCGCAAATGTATGTAGAATTCTCAACTAACTTTACTTATATTGGGGACGACGAGTATTCTTGAAGCTTTCCCTCGGATTTTCTTGAACACTTACCATTGATAAAATGGGTAATGTGTAAGTTCAGTCCAGTTCAAAAAATAACAGTACTGGTTTGCTACATTTTATAATTCTCAGAAATATTTAATGTAATGTTTTTTTAAGGAGAGAAAATCATCCAACGACTTCTCCCGCCTTGAGCAAGGCTAGAGGGAGTGTCGGACTCTTACTGACTAAAAACTACCCCGTTTTCACTCCTGCTTTTCAAACCGGAGCCCCGGTAACCCTCTATGCAGTCCGCAGCATTTATGTAATGTAAGGACTTACATAGTATTATAATGGTCAGTCTATTTTCCGGAAAGTTTAAATCCCACTATTTCAATTTATTGGTCTCAGTAAATTCCACGGTCAAATCGGTTGTTATAAAGTTCTATAGGTTAAAACTAACATTATCCTAGGTAAGTCAGTAGTTAACATTTAAGTAACTTTGCAAAGACTGTTTTGTTGATATACCTTTTGGTACAAGTTCAAGGTTGATTGTTAATGTCAAAGGGTTCGATATTGAAAGCGATACTTAACACATAAATATAATATATCAATAACAACCTTTAAACAAAAGCCGGCAACGACACTTGTAACACCTCTGGTGTTTCGGGTGTCCATAGGCGATTGCTTATAATCAGGTGATCCGCATGTTCATTTACCGGCTTATAAGTACCATAAAAAATTCAGTACGTTACTATTGAAAATTTAAACTTCATTTAGGTAGATTTTGCTATCTGGGTAGGAGAAACAAATATGTGCATCGCAAACACTGTTACTTTAAATCGTTAAGGCGCCGTGGCCAAAATAGTATGTTCTTTTTTGCTTGAAAACCCCTTTATCTGAATTTCAGAACCTAATCCTAATAAGACTTTATCATCCATAGTCAATAACGCTAACAAGAACAAAAACACAATCCTTAAAAATGTAAAGAAAAAAAAGTCACTATAATAAGCACTACTGCAGTATTTCAGAGAGTACAAATCAAAATGTCACCCAGTACCAATTTGTTACGTTGTAGTAACAAGATTCACTATTTAATCAGAGTTATAAATTGGCTTTTATCGCCTAATAAAACCAATGGTTGGTATTGTTTATTTGTGAAATAAAGCGCTACGTTGCTACAGTGCATCGTAAACTTGAATTGGATAACTTTTTCGCACCCAACAATGTTCGCGAGAGGTTTCAGCAGCTGTTATTTAAAATTTCACGCTATTTTTGTTGATACGAAAAAAGTAAATTAGAGTGTACTTAATGGAAATACAGAATGATTCGCTTTTTGTTTTTTGCCGACGCAGTATCTGCTATTGTTTTTCAAACTGTCTATGACTTTTGTTATCCATTTTAATGTTAAAACTCGAAATTAATAACGTGATGCCTTTCTCATTTTTTCAAACGTATCTAATGTACGTAAAAAAGAGCTACACAACATGTATTCATATTCATATAACCAATCTAATCCACTACATGTTCTTTTCCATCCACAATATAATGTATCATATTACACCTAAATCTGAAAAAAATATAAATATAAACTTGGTATAATAAATCACGGATTCGAATACCACTTAATATCTTCCAAACGTATCTGGACTCACAAAAAACTTGCTAACAATAAATGTTCCACATATCCATTGAAGTAAACTGACTCGTATTTATTTATATGTGTGAGTTTAGTATTGAATGATAAGTGTATTCGTTGTAGCCGGGAGCCGCCATTCTTCCGAGCAATTAATTTTCACGAAGCATTTGATATTACTTGTATGTGCAGAAGAGTTGTATTTATGTCGTATAGTTACTGTGTTTTTCTTAGTCGACGTTTTTTTACAGATTTAGTTATACAAGGGGAAATTGTAAACACGCTATAAATTGTACAAGAACCGCTATACGTTATTGTTGAAAATTGTTCGGTGTATCTAGAAGTTTCCTTTATTTATTACTCATTCCCTCGGTTCTGAAGTACAAAGTAATATTTTAGAAAATCTTGTTTGAACGTAACGCCTGTTAGAACCTTTCAATGTAGACGTACACTTGCCTTTGACTTTACATTTTCGATAGTTTGAAGGTGAGGTGAAGAGCTTCTTCTTGAGAAAAGGTATTACGATACATTTTATGACTTGTAATCAATGAACTTACAAGCACAGCCGCGGGGTAGAATTGAAACTAAGTAAAACTATTCTATTAGTTGGGTGATTCTTCAAAAAAAGTCACAAAAAGTTAACGGCGTCATTATCCTCACCCAAAAGTTAACAATTCTGGCGATTGAAACACAAAATTTGGTTTCAATAAATTAAGCTGTGACACTGCTCTCAACCAATCAAATATAAATAAGGATGACAATAAGCTACCATGATGCTTAATAACGCGGGAGAATAATGATTTGTTAAATAAAAGTTAAAGTTTTTTGAAGAATCACCCAGTTCCAGACGCTACGTTAATTAGTTTCAATGAAATAAAGAAAATACATTTAGATATGAAAACTTCATGTGAACAACTTTGGCTCGACTGGCTTGTGCCTCACAGAAAACCGACATGAAATAAAGCTTGCCTTGTGTGAGTGAGGTTACCAAAGGCCCATTTAGTCCCAATCTTCCCAATCTCCGATTCCCAACAACCCTTAAATTCCTAACCCCCAAAAGGCTGGCAACACACTTGTAACGCCTCTGGTGTTTCGGGTGTCCATGGGCGGCGACGATTGCTTACCATAAAAAATGAAACATACATAATAAACTTTTATAAGGTCATCTTCTTATCAAAATGCAGACATTGACGAAGATGAAAAAAAGAAATTGAAATGTACATATTCGAGAAATTTCTTATTTCTATTTGTAAAAGTTTGATACAAAATAGTTTCTTGTGATCCAGAGAATATTATTACTTCTAGAAACTAGTTTCATTTTCGAACTTGTATATACAGAGTGATACAGTATTATTAAGTTCGTGGGAAAATATTACTCATCGAATACTGAGAAATCGCATATTTCACAAATTCACAACAAACAAACAAATAAGCAAACTAAAGCAATATCGACGCTCCGAAAACAAACATACCTAGGTAAGTAGATAATAATTTTAATCAAAACGGGCAATTCCGTTAAATAATTAGATCGTCACACTCGACAGAAAGTGTTTACTTTTAATTAATACATCCATTATAAACTCCTTCGTTAACAAATAAACGAAGATTGATGGGAATGTCACACCCTCTTTGTTTTGTTCAATTTGAAATTCACGGGTAAAAAGAACGGTCGAACACTGGAGTTTTATTGGTCGTTCCATAGAAGTAGAAGTATACCTCAATATGTATAATATAAGAGGTAAGTATAGGTATATAGGTACATTTTATACGTTCGTCGGTGTACTTGGCTCCCTCTCGACAATTGAACACGTTCTTACGGTAGAGTAGGTACTGTGCTTGCTTGTTGGATGAAAGAATCAATAGCTTAAGGTATTATTGTGAGGATTTATAATGAAAGAGCCGCTTGAATTATATAATTCAATAACAGGGTTCTTAACAGGGTTTTGTTAACTTTTTTTTTAAGATTATTTCTTTATGTTAGGTTAAGTTTAACAACTTTTTGTGACTGCTGAGCGTGAGGTTACGGGGTAAAAGTTTTGATAAATTATTTTCGTTGTCGTTATCATTATCTATATATTAATACGTGATGCAAAAACTTTGGACCACATTTTACGAAAATTGCGCGGACGTAGGAGCATAAAATTTGGTATACTTATAGTTTATGTGTAGGAGAAGTGCATAGCGCTAATATTTTTCAAAAATAATGCTTATAAAGTACATTAAATCAATAAATAAAACATTACACACACATGCATAGTATCTGATCGTATTTGACAAAACGTCAAAATCGATAGACATTGCGATGATATTCTCACGTCTCATATGAAAAGAGTTTTATAAAAGAGTTTGAATTAAATAAAAATTATCCTTCAACGTACCGGTAAACTATGGCAACTTTACCAGACCCTTGGCAACTTTACCATACTATAGGTATTCGGTATCAACTCATTTATCTAAAAATCTACCCACTAGAATTCTGTTTTGTAATAGTAGTATTTTTTAGACTTTAAAAGGAAATATTTACTATATTTTGCGTAGACGTAAGACTGCTATTATGCCAGTAATGGCCGTTACAGTGTAGACTGTGTAGTGCGTGAAAATGTGCTAAAAGTTAGTAGTTCCTAAATTGTGCTCACAGAGCCTAAATTATTTGTCACAGGTGAGTGAAATTTTGATCTTGTATGTATAATATAGTTGGGATTACTGTAGTAATGTCAGCAATTGCTTTTTCTTTAATTTATTGATAAATAATCGCTTCGGTAATGTTGACACAGGTTAGGTAAAGTTGCCACGGCCTGCTTTGTGGCAACTTTACCTACAGTTAGGGTTGGCAATAAATGTTTTTTTCTTGTTTGTGTGTATGTAACCATTTTCGAATACCTAAATTTCCCAGCATAATAGTGAATATCCTGGATGATAAGTTATAATGTATTTAATAATACCTTTTGTTTTAGAGCCTTTTGTTATAAAAAGTATACAAAAGTAATGTTAAAATTAGCTATGGAGATAGTGAAGTCAAAAAATTAAAAAGTCAAAAGATTAAACATTATTTTGTAGCCTTTTTTTACAATTTTAAACATAAATACTTAAAATTTTAGAACTTAATTTAGTTTAAAAGGGAACAATATTTATGTCAGATATTTATGCTTTTTTTTTACTTTAGGTTTAAGGTTTATATATTTTTTTTAAATATACATGTCATAAAAATAATTCTCATTTTTTGACAACCCCGAGCGTAACAAATTATTTGTATGTAAATTACGATGAAACCCGTGGCAACTTTCCCTAATGTCTGTGTAGCCGTTATCTTTATAGATTTCCTCATATTGTTTGCATTATAATACGAAGAGGTCCTAGATGAAGCCCTCTGTACCTCAACAACTCTTTAATATGCAATACACGATGAATACGGCGCGTAGGTAAAGTTGCCAAAAATTTGGTATCTTTACCCATGTTGTTTTTTCTTTACTACGGCTAAAGTAAGCGTTTGTATATAATGACGATTACAGTAAAGTGAGCCAGATAGACTACAATTCTAAATATATAGTTTTGGTTTCTATGCGTCTTATGGTTAAAAATATATTTCGATTTTTGTTCCAAAATATGGTAAAGTTGCCATGTTTTAGGTACGTTAAGTGGTATTGTAAATTAAATCATATATGGTCGAATTTCGGCCACTAGGCGACCACTAGTTACAGTTATACCACAATATTTATAAAAAGTAGCCTAATTATAAAAAAACCAATCAAAGAACTGGTGGTAAAGTGATGGTGGTAGTGTAATGTGGTACTCTTTTTAATAACGTACTCAATTTCAAATATCAACAAGATCATTTAATTTAATTTCAATACAAATAAAAATATACCTACTTAAATTAAATACAAGTCCAAAGAGCGTTACACCAGCAAAGCTCTTCATATAACCCTTAAAATATATTGACACAGTTAATTGAGGAAAAACCCTGCTTTGTACTCGAGTATCTATATAAAGCATTATAACACGCCATTGTTATTTGCACGTATTATTCGAATACGTTTAGAAGGAACCCGATTTCTATATTGCGTTAATCAGCCATCAGGGTAAGCATTAAGTAACTCATGAAGTATAATAACGCCGTGATAAATGCTGTGATTGGTTGTTAGTATTTTGACCAAATGGTGATAGGTTATTGACAAAGACAATGTTCCAAAAACTGAAATAAAAAATCTCTTAAAGTAAGCCAAGCTTTATTGGCCCAGAATTCACTAATAAAGCTGTTGGCCGTGAAGTTCCACATCTAAGAACACTCTGATGACACTTTGGTCTAGTAGTACTATAGGAGACTATATTTGACTATCAAATGTAAGTGCCATATAAGAAACTTACGACATTCTAAAACTAACCACTAATACGAATAGATATGAAAATATTTCAACACACAAAAGACATAACTTGGACGATAACAAAAGTACTACACATAAATATATGAACCGTTATACTACCTAGTAGCACACAAAAGCAAATATGAAGAGAAGGCTACATATAAATGTTCTAGGGAGAACGCATTCGTCGGTACCATGTATCCGGTCTTCGGAAATAGCTCCCAAGCGTACGTTTCATTATTTCCTTTTTATATTTATCTTCGGATATAACCGTAGACATGTTTTGTGTATAAACTTTTGTAACTTTAAATCATCTTAACGGTTAGGCGAGTTATTTTTTTGTTGCGAAAAGACTCGAGGCTATGTTAAACAAAATGCTTCTTTTAATCTGTTCAAGATTAATGTTTGTGTGGTAAGTCCGTATGTAATGTATCTCATAACAGCAATCAGTAGAATAAGACAAAGTATATTAATTGCTTTATGCTGATTCAACATACAACTAGAAGTATGTACCTAAAGTAATATGACCAGGCATCGTGTAGGAAACTTTTTACTCGGCAAATATAAAAACAACCAGTCAAAAACAAGCAATGCTATCGATTCCTTAAATTACTATTACTGTAAAACTGTATCAACTACGTAAGTGGGACAGTGAAAATGAATCTGCAGGAAAGTAAGGCGAAGACGGAACTGCATTAACTTAGTAAAACGGGACACTAGATACAAACTTCTTGGAAAACTAGCTCTACCTCTTTAGTAGAGACTAATAGTTCACGAAACCATTTGGTATACAAACTGTTATTAACTCTTTTCCAATGAAAAGTGATATTATTCGGTGAAACTTGTTACTTAAAAATGTTATTTACTGCAGATATGTAAAGCATTTCTTTCTTTAAGAATAAAATTGACATTGGTATATATATATTTGCATTTCACTGCTGCAGAAGATCCCATTTCAAATACATAAGTCAATCGAACTCAACGAACAAACACTTTGTACAACCTACGTTGTCCTTGTATTGCCGCGCGACCGCTTACTTGCAAAAATAAACTTTAACAAAAGCCGCTCAAAGGGTGTAATGTCCTTGATAGTTTTAAAGAACTACAGTAAACAACTCAAACGTCTGATAACAAGCCGTAAATTACGCTGAAAGTATCGTACGTCTAATTTATACAAATTTTAAACTACAAGCAGTTGTTTCGTCGTGCCAGACAAAATAATTCCGCTTAAAATATTTACGAGCAAGCTCCGTTTTGCACTGAGCATGTACTTTACGGAGTCTTCGAAAATCCCTTTGTACGCCACCTACAGAAGATTGAATTAGATAGAGATTCGTTGCTTTTAAACTTATAGTTTTAAAGTTCTACGATTTATTTATTTACTTTAATGTTATTGTAGTAGGAGTATATTTTTGTCTTATATAGTCACTACGGATGTTATATCATGAACATTATTCAAATAATCCATTTATACAAATTTTATATTTTCAATCAGAACAATTATTGGAATAAACACCATACTCAGCGGAGTATGTTGGCGAACAATAATTGACCTCACCAAAAAATACACAACAAAATTGTCCCGATGTCACAATATTATCCTATAGCAACTAGCAGAGTTTTTCATCTTCTAAAAGGGCGCTAATTTTCCGACACGACTGCTCGCAATAGCTGGCTCCGTAAAAGCTCAGAATGAGGGAAATGCTATACCTAACTGCCGAGGAAACTTTATGTTGGGACTTCATTAATTTTATTCACATCGATCTCAATTTTTCTTACAAACGTAACGCAGTTAGAGTACGGTTCACGTCCTAGAAAGGCGGATAAAAGAAGTACCTCCAATACCTCCATATATTATAATTACATGCCAATTTGCTTCGAGATTGATTATGTTTTACATACACATACACTTTTACCGGAAGAATGTTCTGAAATACTGAAGCTTGAATATTGAAAGCTTCTGAATATAACGCTTGACCCAAATAACGCTTAATTGGGAAAATATTCGTAAATTTCTTCGAAAATCATCGGCGAATCGCCGCTCCTGTAATTGGCTCCCGAAAGTAAACGTAACATTCCGCTTTTGCTGGCACGCAAGTCGGGGCCTTACGGCGGACCGCGCGCACTAGTGGAGTGCGGTGAGAGCGGCGCCTTCATCAATCTTCTGTAATTAGCTAGTGACGTTCTCGCCTAACACTAATGACGAGAAGGGCGTTTGCTCACGACCGCCACGCCTCACCACATAAATTACTACATCCACCGTCAAGTGCTCACTCAAAACACCTCAAGTGTTTAGTGAAATGTGCTGTTAGTGAAAAATGACGTGGAAGCGATTTTTAAACGACGTACGAGGCTTTATCGACATTTAAATATGGGGAGTGAATATGCATGGAAATTGTATGGGTCCATACTATTATTATTTAAAATGTGGCAGCCATTTTACTAATAGACGACGATCATTCACGATCACCAGTTAATATTCATTGGGGGAAAGAAATTAATTCTGAGGATAAAAAAATGTATAAATAAGTTAAACTAAACAATAAAAAGAAATACCTTAAAATATTAATATTATGAAGTGTCACACATAAAACAAATGTTACCTTACATGACAATAAGGTACAAAACAAAGAACGCTCCTCAAGTTTTCATTTACAGCCCTCTTTGTACTCAGCACACAATTAGAAGAAGCATAGAAGTTCTTATACGGAGCATAAGTGACTACAGAAGTGACTACACCACTTGAATAAAAAGCACTACTACAGTACTTCCCTATGCTTGACACAGTACACAGAACAAAACTCAAACAGGATCTCTAATTTAACCATTCACTGGGAACTTATGCAAGAATAATATAGTCGTACCTGCAATACGTTTAATGATCATAAATTTCCGTAATGAACAAGTCGTATAATTAATAATTCAGTAGCTTTCTAAACTAAAATACATGATTAACCTAATTTGCGTCTGTGTACGGCATTCTAACGCAACTAAAGAGAACTTTGTTAAGTAGATTGAATTTAGTTCCTGAATGAAATACTATGTTATGACGACTTTATTGCCGTAAGCCGTGACGTAATAACTAAGTACATAATATACTACGATGAAATAGATTATTATGTTTTTCGGGTGACTCCCACGAGGAACTCGACTAGTTTCAAGCCATTCTAGGGGCTCATATGTATGAGTAGCATTCCGCGACACACGACGCGGCGACTATCGCGCTGCTATTCACTGTCTACTTCTGCAGTGGCCGCGTCATCGTCAAACATAATTATGAAATTAGTAGGAATGTACCTATCTCATGAAAGTTTATCAAATACGATGGCATTCCTAGAAATATCAATAACTATAGAAGAAATTTTCAAAATACATTTTGTTAAACAATATTCTAAAGTACGTTGATTATGTAGATATATATACACATACAAACATAGAGAAACGGCTGGTGATCACTGAAGTGGTTTAGTGAGATAGATATCTCACAATGCTCCATCGGTTTCCCCGGAAATTGGAATCTTTTAGGAGAAAACTAAACGAAAATGTATTAGTACCTACCTTTACCTTTATCTAGGTCAAATATTTGAAGAATGTGTTGAAGATAAAAACAATATCGTGATAGTTTATTGGTTGAAACAATTTCATTTGGTCCTACAATTCAGCGTAAAATTATTATTTGGTACACATCGCAATGAGTCTCTAGGGAGTGTTTTCGTATAACCCGCTCTCGTAGTTCGCATGTCTTTTGTAACATGTTTTACTCAAGTCTCTTGCAATAATCTTAACAACAATACACTTGCAAGAACTCGGAAGGACATTTTACATGCCCGTTTCAAGGCTCTAAAGAGAAAAGAAAATGATACACCGTGAGTTTTAAAATAGGAAGACGACAAAGAGACACTGGGTCGTAAAATGGCTGCTTCTTTTCCATAAATTCACAATACATTTTTCTATTTACTTATTTATTTTACAAACTGCTTTTACCATGTAACCCCGTAGTAAATAAACTATCTTGTGAGGTGCTTCCTGCTCATTAATATTGTGGAGCTACAGACACAAACAAACGGAACGTGAAACATGCATTTAACTTCACGAAACGAAAGTCACGACATTATCAGATTGAGGCAATCAATCTTCATTAATCAGAAACATTGGCGTTAACTTCTAATGACTAGTAATTAGGGAGAAGCTGAGTTTCTGTACTATTTGAATTTTTATGCTGTTCTTAGAATAAATAAAAGCTAATTTCGAAGCTCTTTATCGTACCGAGCAGATGAGACAACTCCTCAAGTTTTCAACGCAATGAACTGTATTTTTAACATTCCTTCGGTTACGGCGCTGTGTTGGATTTTTATAAAAATTCAAATGAAACTGTTGTTGATGGGTATTTTTAGAATAAACTCAGTGGTCCGCTGAATGATTAAGGCCAACACAGCATGTTTTTTGGTTGATTTTGCTTTGATATTGACTGAAATATTGCTGAAGGGCGAACGTTTCTTTTTATTCGCTTGTATCTCAAAAATCTATTCTGGGAAAAGCTAAAAGGAATATTTGTTTGTATCTGGAATTTTGGCTGATCAAATGTTTTCAGTTTAGTCGTCGTGAAAAGAAACCAATATGATGTTATTTTTCACCTATAAAGCTTCCCGGCGTTCCAGGTAAATACTAACTACAGATATGAATAAAAATCTCTGTTAAATAATATGAATAATTGAAATCATACAACATTTCAAACAAGCAAAATATGCGAAAAAACTGCGTATCGTATAACTCATCTACAAAATTGCTGTTCCTATGCCAAATAAATTGCAGTCACTCAAATTTGGCGTTTGGACTTTGAAAAGCGATTCGGCACAATCTATCGGAACGATCGTAATCATGTCGGCCGGTACCTGTATCACGATCAAATGATGTCACAATGCTAAAGAGAACCCTTTGAAGTCCAGAGTCTACACTTCAATGTGCGCAAATCCCGCAGCAATGAAGCAAAATTCCCTCGAATAACTTCGATAGCGATGTTTAGTGTGTTTAGAGAAAATGTGGGATATCAAGACATACATCAGTGTTCTTCAATATGTTACACGAGTAAAATTTGTGGAGTAAAACCATCTATCCGTACCTGTAACGGCCATAACACCGTAGATGAAATAAACCCAACATTTTTTACACACAGTACGGCTGAATGTCACGGAATCCCAAATACCTTAACACACCACATTCCTTCTTCAACATTTTCCTCTTCTATTCAACAGCAACATACCAATTGGATTGCACAATTCTATCATGAACTTCGTGACGAAAATCAAACATGACGGGTGGCGGGTCGCGTCTAATAAAATTCCTTTCGAACCTGCACTAACACTGGTAAGTTATAACGGACGGATTCTATAGTTCACATTGTTCGATTTTCAAAACTATCCAGTGTCGGAGTTGTCCATCAGTTTTTTATTTTATTTTTGTAGGTCAGGACTTTGAAAATGGAATGAGTCTGGTGGAATACAGATCTATATCTACAGCATGACATGTACGTGTATTTTGTTCTTGTCCTACCTGGCGGGCAGGATGTCTAGTATATTATACTAGGCCAGTAGGATAACAACACTAGATAACAACAGCGCAGTTACAGCCACTAGGTTTCAGGACGGGTTACTATTGATTATACAATGTACCGATTTCGAAGGCGGCATGACCTCTGTGACTTTAATAGACCTTTTTTTAAGGGGGGGGGATCATCCAATGACTTCTCTCGCCACGACTGAGAGGGAGTGTCAGACTTTACTGACTAAAAACCACCCCGTTCATACTCCTGCTTTTCGAGCCGGAGCCCTGCTAGGTAATCCGCAGCTCCAAAAAATAGATCTGAACCAACTTAACAATCAGTATGAAGTCATCAGAATTTAAAAAAGCAAACCAATACAAAAGCCGTTTTCTTCACACTCTTGTGACCATAAATGGTTTTAAAGCGAAATAAAGAATACCGGGTTCTCTATGTATGCTATGAAAACTCTCTTTATGACACTTTATCTGAAATTATGGTGACAATAAAGGTTTTATTTGGCTTACACGCTATTGTTTAAAGTTCAAATGCGTTGAAATATTAAGATACTTGAGATAAGTAACGATTTGGATCTTCACAAAGTACCATGTTACATTCAGAATATCATGCTTTTTAAATCGCAAAGGGGTATGTAAAAGTGAACACATACAATATTACGCTCACATTTCACCAGCTATGATATGACTTATGACTCCCATTTATGAGGCTTCGAACCTTCGCCACATACCTGGCACAATTGCAGGCTCCAAGAGTCGTAGAGCAAAAGATTTCGAAAAAAGAAAAAAACACATAGTCCTTTACCCAACCCAGGGTTTTAACTCGAGATCTCTTGCTTGGCAGTCCCCCTAGTGGCCACTCAATACGATATAACTACAGTTAAATACATTTTATTTCTATAAACGGGAACGTATCGTGAAATATGTGTTCTGTATACTTCTACGTACGTATCGCATTCCTTAGGGGAAGGGAGTAGCGCTCAGCATCCAAACATTCTTCGCTTGCAACTGTCACAATACGAGCGTTTCATTCATTTTTCTCTCACAATTTGTCAAAACCAACGATGTTATTGTACGTGCAATTTGATACTCGCACAAGGTCCAAAATTGTAAAATTATTTTAGAGTTCAAATGGATATATTAAAAGATATCAAACTACTTAAAAAAAATGTTAATCTATTCGGGACGAGTATGTATAAAATCTTGTGACCCTGTAAACTATTCAGTTGTTTCCAATTAGTCAAATTCAATACTTTTATCGAAATGTCAAAAACGATACTTTTATAATATGAATTTTGTAGGAGAGCGCAACTTATGAAGCCATAAATATTTTGTGTTAAATAGCATACTTATACTTATTTCTCAAAAAAATGCTGGAAAAAAAAATAACTATATTGTCATATTAATGAATTAAAGTACGATTATTTGGAACATTATATCGTATTGAAAGGTCAAAACTACTCAATTATAAATTGTTTCTATACTTACTTAAGTTTAGTAAAATAATGTTCTAAAATTAAAATATCGTGAACGAACCAAGCAACCAATAAGAAATGACATTTAGCGATAGATTTTCCACCCAATGCTCATTTCCTAGAAACCCACGCCAATCCTTAAAGTTCAGAGGCAGCTATTGTGAAATAATTGCCCATTATAGAAGTGGTAGAATTTAACCGACTCGCTTTTCTTCAAGTGGGGATCGGCTCCCACTCTAATTAGAAATTAATTTGCCAGAAACATGAACACAAATTATAATTTTATTACCTTTAGCATTTTACTTCTAAGTAAATGAAAAACGAACGTTAGCAGATGCCTAAAGATAATTCGAGAGATAGATTGGGTATGATTTTTAAACGTAATCTTTAATCTGATTGACTGATTGGATGGATTGGAAAAATTAACTGCCATACCTTTGTCGACGGTTACACAAACCGTTACAAAATATTCGAGTGTCGAAATGAGTCGAATACAACTTTATACAACTTTTGTACCTAATGTGACAAACAAATAGATCACACTAATCATCACAATTGCAACGAACTTTCTGCAGGTCTGTATCTGACCTGCGATCCTAACACTAAAGGAACTGCCCAGCCTTTGAACAACGGTACAAACTTAGTAGTTTGGTCTTAATTCATACTAGATACATACAAAGCGTCGGCGCTCCAAAGTTGATCTGTAAAGGCTCAACACGTATCAGGAGAGCACTCGACCGAGTTTGTAAAGTACCTCGCGCAACTACATAGTTCCTTTGTACACTGCATAAACGAGATATATTTTTCACGTCACTACACAATAATTTACACTCCGTCGTGCGCTGTAGCTTAAATACTTGCTCAGCGATTTATTTATATTTCATGCAATGTTTTCGTTTGGTCATGTTAATGTTTGCGTATTAATTATTGCTGGTAATTAGTCGCTTAATTGCAGTATGTACACTTGTAAATGTACAATTCTTTTATGTTGTTTTAGTCAGTGATGGTAGCACCGTTTGATATAACTCTTTACCACAGCAAGCCCAAAAGTATCAAAACGTATTTTGATAGGAAAATAGAATAACAATGAGGAAAATGTTTTTAGGAAATACACTGTCTTGGAAAAAGGTCTACCTACCGATTTTTATTTAGTGCAAAATCCTACCGTCACTAGCGGCACTTTGTATGTAATAGCCCTAAGTTAGTTCCCCGGCGGATCGTTAAACTGAAACAAATTCATATTTACGAGTAGAAGAGTAAAAGGCGGTGGTGATACCCGTCTCACATTACGCTAGTGGATCCCTAGGGCTAAAATAGGAGAGACTGAATCCTTATCCGTATCTACCCTTTATCCTCGATCAATATTACACATCTGTAGTATAAGTTAGGTAATGATAAGTTCTCAGGTTGTATGGAGGATAAATATAGAGGAGTGAGCAATAAACATGTTCAAGATGTACAGCATTTGTAGTGCTATCAGGCGAACTGACTCTTGACCGCCGATATGGTGTGGCGAACAAGCATTCGCGTGTTCGCTGACAGATAGCAATCGGGGGGCCGCTGCACGCGTTGTTTCTAATTAATGGCGAAGTATCGCGTGAAAACGACCCATTTGTCTCGCCCACCGTCGGATGTGCACAGAAGAATTGTAAGCGATACAAATACCTTAAATGTCTTCAAACACTTACCTCACCGTACCCGCTGAAATTTCCAGCACGATCTGCAATTATAATAAACGATATCTAGATCGCAAATACACTGTTTAAATCCGTTTTAAGTTGAATTATGGACGCTGAAATGGTGTTACGCAAACAGCGTTTTGGATTTCCACGGACTTGGAGAGACCATCGAAATACCTAGGGCTTTAATAAACGAGGGAGAGAGGTATATTTAGTCAATAAAACCATTTCATTTAATAAATGAAGTTCGCTACCCGGGTGACATTACTCCATTTTGAACCACGAATTCATATGAATATACAAAGTCACAGACAATAACTAGTGTTGTAGCAAATTGGTGCAAACATATTTTCTAGTGTTATGCGTTTACTGTAAAACCAAGCCACTATGATTGTGTCAGTCTACAAAAGATCACAATACATGATTATTCCATATCGATCGGTTTAATTATATTGTTGTACCTACTAAACAATATAGACTGGGCCGTAATTACGCAAGCATGTTTTGCTTTCCAAAAAAAATATGGAAAATGTATTTCACCACTTTGATAAAATGTATTTCTTTATAACAGTTGCACATGCAACTGTTATACGCATTCATTGAAAACCAGTCGATGTCCTGCGACTATTAAAATTTATTTAATTGGACAGCACACACCTAAAAATACAAACAATGTTTACATTTTTTTGACAAACGAAGCAATATGTATAAATGTAATAAAGAGTACAATAATTCAAACAAAGAAAACAGACATCACTCAACAATCTCTTACACTCATTTATCTTCATTTGTGTGTTTTGAAACAATATAAAATAATTTTTCTCATACGTAATGACACAATAAAGCCTCACAAACGTCATAAAAGTATATTTATGTACTCGAAGCACTTCTCGTTGTATATAGGTAGTAATAAAGTGGTTTTTACAACCTTTGTTTTGTCGTGTTTTCATTTTTATTGAGGAGCAAATATTTCAGTGTCTGCGGTAGTCGCCGCCAATAACAGGTGTCTAGCGGCTGATGAAACTGTTAACGCATATTTTTACTTGTATTTTTATTGGAATTGTTTGGGAGATCACGTATTTCATATTGTGTCGGGCCTGCGCGAACGGTGATTATGCAAATCGACCACCCCTCCGCGAATCACATAAATCGTTTCATATTTTATCACTTTTTTGCATAATATATTTTGTGTAAGCCGACGATCAGTCAGCGCCCTTCATCGCTGAAAGGTACCTCCACATTTGACGGATGATTTATTATTTTTCGTCCCACAACGCAAACCAAATAGGGACTCGTGCGGTCCTATTTTGATTGATTCATTATATTTTGTTACTGTTAGGATACAATCAATTAAACAAATACAGTTATAATCAGAATACTCATAATATGAATTCGCTGATATCTTTATTTAAAATCTGTATCGTAATAGTACATTCTATAGCAAAACATCTTAAATAATAAAACATCAATACCACACTCACATCTCTATATTGTGTACACGGAATTGATTTTCATTTGTCCAATCTCACGTTTAATCGAAAAGAAATCTCGCATATAATGATTTTAATAAAACCTTTCTTCGGGTAGAAATTGAAAATGAGCACAATATTTCAATCGAATCGTATCGAAATCGATTTCGTTACGCAGCCACATGCTCCAAGTAAAGAAAAAAGATATAAAGAGTAACTGATTTGGTATATTGAAATCGTTTGAAGCCTCATCATAAGATAAGGCACATGAAATAACGTGGAGCCAATGAGAAAGCCTTTGTTAAGTGACAGTTCAAATGATTCTCCACATTTTTAAAAGATTGTATCAATACATAAGTCACTTCATAAACTTGGACATAAGTATGCATATTGCTTTCAATTAGTTGCTCGGACATAACGATGATCACACACATGAACTTTGGCGATCTTAAAGTTTATTAGTTCGTTTGTTGTCCGTCATATCCATCTCTCTCGGACAAATGTCAACATCGTGAGATTAGACAATGAATATTGCTCTAAAACAAAAGTCATTTAGAACAAGTATTCCAATATAATCGAAACTTTTCCTAATAAAATACGACACACATACAAATACAATGTATCAATCTTATAACACCCCTCGACTCGCCCAAGGGTTAATAGTCAGAAATAATTCTCTTATCCCCTAATATCAAGGAACATAACTTATTGATATTAATAAAATCCTACTCCGCCGATACTCGCCACAACTGTACTAAGTTCACATGATTGCGGCACTTATTACATTTTCCCGTTTTCAAAGAAAATGCGATGTATTATATTCATCAATCTACTTATTTGCTTGGAAATCTTCTTTGTGCCCTACTCGAAATTATGAATATCTGAAAACCCCTTTGAAAACACAATTATACGTAGTTAAGAGAGCGGTGCCTTTTCTTATAACCGTAATTACATTGCTGTTGTAATTATAATAATTGCTTTTGTCGACATATTAAATTAACTCTTTTTAAGGGGATGTTTTTCATAGTTTAAGTTTATCCTCAATATATTTGAATTCTGTAGAGCGCTGACAACGGTGTGAAATATTTCTTCAACAATTTGCACGTCGCGTCGCTCAGGTATTGAGGTGGCTGCCTACGTTCACTGCGCATTACCCGACACACTTCGAATAATATAACATAAACTCACGCCTTAGTCCCATGTGGGAGTAGGTAAAAACAGCAGAGTTCATATAATAAGTAAGAAATTAAACTATTAAAGTGTATCACACGATTGAGACGTTATCTCGCGCTACTGAACCCACGCTGGAATAAAATGTAAGCGATAATAAAACGAAAGAGCTGAGCAGTAGTAAAGTAGAAACAAAGTTGGCAGTAGCACAAAGTGTAATGATGGCAAAAAGTGATCAAAAATGAAAACTGATCTTATCCAAGTCACTTTGCTCTCCCCGTATCACTTTCTTAATGACATGTTCTATACCAAGTAATACTCTTGGCTATACCGCTTGCAATACTTAGAAATTGTCACGCAGCGCTTCCACTTAACAATATCACAACATAATGTATAACATCCACTTAATGTCGCTCTCTCATTGTGTTTATGTACAAAGGGGCATAATATGATGAGGTATAAGAAGCATTCTTATATTACCCGTCAAAGGCTTCACTCGTGGAGGGCTTATGAAGAAAAATGATAATTCTTAATGAAAATATGAAAAACAAATTGGCGTTTTTGTCGCCTGTGGTGCCGTACGGCGTATTTGAGTCCTGGGAGGACCTCAACCCTCGACTGTACCATGCGGTCCACATTTACTGGCTCAAGTTCTACGGCATGTGGTTCAATGATTCCTCACCACAGAGTATCAAGTTTTGGGTGCAGATGTTCTACACGTTGATCGTTTTATGGCTTGTATGTTTTTTTCCCGGTATTGGAGAAGTCGTTTATTTACTGAGGCGCAGAGAAAATATTGGTGATGTCGCCGAGGGGTAACTAGATATTTCCCAGTTCACTTACATTTTGTTTATCTATCGTGGGTTGATACTTCCTACTAAACGAGATAATCAAAGATGACATAATATTTTTTTTTCAGTTTGTATTTGTTTTTGAGTGAGATGTACACCTACTTTAAAGTCGCCGTGTTCTGGCTGAACAGGAACAAAGTGATCGATCTTTTGAAGTATTTGCATTGCGAAGAATTCAAACCAAAGGAACCGGAGCACAGAGATATAATAATAAAAAGCATTAAAAGTGCTCGCTTCGTCATGACCTACTATTCCACTATGTGCGTCGGAGCTGTGTCAGGTTAGTTTTCATAAACAAATATTTGTTACACACACAACGTAATTGAATCAAAATAAAACAGATTTGACTTTATAAATGGTCGACATGATAAAATGTATTTGAACAGTGGAGCATGTAATTGTAACAAATAACAAAACTAATGATACAAATGCTGTACAATAACAGTACTAGAGTTGGTTCAATATTTACATTTAAGCTAGCTTTCAACATAAATGTACATTATATTTCTTGGTAGTTGGAATAATAATGCCTCTGACTGAAAACTTCGACATTCTACCTACGAACGTGGAGTATCCCTTCTTCAACGTCTACCAGACGCCAGCATACGAAGCCGTTTACGTCCATCACGTAAGTTAAACTACTCACATATAAGAAACTCGATTAATCTTCAAATCGATACATCAATTCAATTAATACTGTTTTATGTACAAAATTTTCAGAACAAACTATTGGCCTATCGAAGAAAAATATATTAGCAACTGTTTTACTAATAGTTTTTAGACCTAAATAAACAATTTATTTTCGAACTATGTGTATCAAAAATATTAATCTTTGCACATAAAATCTAGTTTAATTAAAATAATTCGCAGAACATTTTGTTAACCTTAGAATGTACACTTTGTTTTTAGATTTATTACAAGCCAGCTACTTGTATAATTGATGGAGTCATGGACACAATATTGGCAGCTTTCGTCGCTTCAGCTAGTAAGATTAATAATATTATAAATTACATTCTATTTATCATATTGTTTAGAAACAGTGCTGTAAGAAATGATATCCAATATTCAAGTACATATTTCATTAAACATAACGTCTAATTTATCAAAACTGTCTAGAAATGTAAATAGGTATCTTATTTGATATGTATAACACTTAAAATGTAAACCTTAAAATAAATAAACTAGAAAATAAAGTATCCGTCATCGATAAGTTAAAAGATTGCTACGCCGACGCTACGGGCTACGAAAATCCGTAGCGGTTTCGTAGATATGCTACGGTAGCAATAAATAAGTTATGATTAACATTACATTATAACTATATATTTTAACAGTTGGACAAATAGAAATTCTAGCTTTCAATCTGCGAAACTTCGATATTCTGGCTGAGAGACAACGCAAAAGGGACGTCGCTGAAAACAAGTACATTGAGGAATATAAACCACCGTACTACGTGCGTTCAGTACTGAAAGAGTGTATTGTACACCACAACTGCATTATAAGGTAATGACTACATATTCTGCTTAGTATATTTAAAGCTTTTGTGAAAGCAGAAGCAAATGAAAAGTGTTGTAAAATGCGCGAGACGTGAAGGTTTTAGCGCTAGTTGCAAGTGACTTGGAGTGACTGTTCTCTTAGAAGCTGTTACTTGAAGACTCTTCGTACACTACTATTTAAATAACTTTGAAAATATATTCATATAACATATTACATTTTCAAGTAATATGAAAATAACTCTTTGATTAATTTAGCACCTATGAACATTCTTTACACGAAACCAACAAGAATGTATTCTACATTCAAAACTCTACTGACGTAGTATTGGTGTAGTAAATTGAGCTAATCTAGGTTCTAAAGAACAACAGACAATGTATCAGTGGTGTATCTACTCGGGCAAATGTTAAGTGAGGAAAAGGGGTGATCGTATCAGGCACGAATAGCACCTGCCGACGGCAAGACACCGGTACCGGCTTGGCTCAGGCAACTACTCGGGCCTGCAATCTGAACAGTCAATACTTGGTATGAGTGAGAGGTTAATCTTTCCAACTCTATTAGGAGTGTTATGAAGGTTTGATGGGATTGAAATGCAAGTATGGATGAAGGTATGGGAATATTATGTAAGTGGAAAAATATGTCATCCTTTTTGGTTTTAATTTCAAAGGACGATGTTATGTTCTCTATTCACCCAGTTCAAGTATTAGTTTTATTATGACAGGTTGCAAAATGATTCAATACTTTTTTCGTATTGAAATTAAATTATGTTATTTATGATTTCGTTCTAATAAATAAAAAGTAAACCAAACATTTGAACACAAATATAACCTACATATATATATTTTTACATGTAACTTTTCGAATATGGCAGCACATTTTTACATTTCATTTGCCCAGATAAAATAAAATAGATGACACTATTTTTGCTTCGTAAACGAATGTTGTAAAACAAATTGATTTTCAGATACGTGTCGATGATTGAGAGCGCTTTTAGTTTGGCGTCAGCTCTGCAGTTCATGCTCAGCGTCATGGTGCTTTGTTTGATCGGCATTCAGTTCCTATCGGTATGCACGATAATATTTTATATCTACGTATATTAAACTAAACTAAAATAAATATACACACAACACAACGCCACGCCTTTTATCATGTAATGCCGCTATACAATGTACACCTACTTTTCTCCATTTGTGTTATAAGTCCCTAGTAATAATGAGTAAAAGTAATATGTAACATAAAAAACTAAATGTGTTTGCTATCTTAAGAATTATAAACTTTATACTATAACATTGATGTAAGCAGAGTAGGTTATTAAGCTTGTTTTCAATCTGACTTATATTTATTACTAGCAAATTCGACGAACTCCGTTTCGCCACTAATGATTTTCCCTGTTTTTCTGCTTATCTATTAAATTTTTAGTTTATTTTTTTTGCTATAAACCTCGCGGAGCCCGGAACCTTTCCAACGAACGCAAAATCGTGGAAATCGGTTCGTGCGTTCTGGAGTTATAGCGTCAGGAAGGAAAACCCGACTTATTTTTATATAATAGATGTATGGTCAAAACTAGCAATAGATGTATCGATAAATGAGAATTTATAGTAAGTGTATAGGAACATAAAATTATTATTATTGTTCTAATAAAAAAGCTAACGATGCTACTTTAGATAAACCGAGTGTCAAGTAGACGATTTTAACACGGAACCAAACAGTGGTGATAACTAAATGAGAGTGGATGAATATTAAGATTAATCATCAGTTTCCGAAAGGAATGGGTTTTGATAATCACTTGATTATTTGTACCAACGATAGCGATAATGAAAAATGTTTATGGGCTTTAAGTGGCAGATTATGCGTAGGAGTAAGGTAGTCACAAAATATACCGAGAATTGTCTCGAAAACCACGCTATTCAACCACCCACAGCACGCCATGAGTTATTAAGAATCAATTTAGTAACAACAAATTTTGTTTATATTTCCCGAAGGGTTCACAAGGTGTATGTCCCTGTTCTACCACCCACGTGCCTTAATTAACAGTCAATTTCTACGTAATGTAATACGTAGCAAGAGGTCATGAATATAAATTCAAAGACCAAATACCAAATTCAATCTATTGCATAATTTTTCAATTTTAGTATTTAACTATTAACCTCAATCAAATAAAAATCACGGTTTCGGTCACTCACGTAAATTAATGGAGAAAAGCTTTACTATATTTTCACTACGAGCGCTAACTAGTAGGCTGCGTAACGTCGCCATGTCTGCGCACGCTGCTCATGATAAAGAGTCCCTCTGTGACTCGAGACTAGTAGAGCATTTCTCCATTAATTTACGTGAGTAAACCGTGATTTTTACTTAATTTGGTATGAGGTTAAGATCACTATCGTGTGATAGTGATCTTAACCTCTTAAATCTTAACCTCAATCTTAGGAATCCCATAATACTTGAGAATATTAGCAAAATAATCCGACACAAAAAATAAATACAATTCTCAATAAATAAAATACGCCTCGCCTAGTCAAAGTATCAGAAGAGAACATGAAGAATCAGTTAAGTAATTATAGATTGAGTGTCTTTCCCAGAAATGTAATTACCTTTTCTTGTGCGCGTCAAAAAGATACTCAGACCTACACTTGTTCCTTCATTAATATCGATTTAGTAGAATCAAGATCGAATTAGAACACAATCTAGTTGCTTTAGATGGGAATATCGAAAAATCTGGCTTGGAAACGACAAAAAATTAAATAAGGAATAATCTTTGAGAAGATGCAACGTCACGCCTTTTATCCCCGAAGGGGTAGGCAGAGGTGCACATTACGACATGCCGTTATACAATGTACACTCACTTTTCACCATTTGTGTTATAAGTCCCATGTAATAGGGGGTGAGCCTATTGCCATATACTGAACACAGTTCCAGACTCCGTGCTACTACTGAGAAATTTTCGAAAAACTGAAAAATACGCAGTAATACTTTGATACTTTCTTTGAGAATATTCAATGTGTAAATCAGTTACGATTTTTAAATCACTGTTATGCTTTCGTGTACAGATCGAGAACCCATCAAGTCATCCGATGCAGATAGCCTGGATGGGCATCTATCTAACCTGCATGCTGATTGAAGTGTTCATACTTTGCTGGTTCGGGGACGAACTGATCTGGAAGGTAATTGCAGTTGCAAGCGATGGAGCCAATAAATAGCCTTTGCGCTACGTTGCAGCAACTTTATGCCTCTCGTATGAGAAACTAGATGAATGTTGAGTGAAACTTTATATAATAAGTGGAACAGTTTTACATACTTGCAAACTATCTTATATGCTGGCTTATTGGTTGTACAGATATTATTATTATTAAAGTTGCGTCTACATTTCTCAGAATTCGTAATATCGACGGCGAAGTACCGATAACTCCTAACTGATATTTTTTCGAAGTTATTGGAAATAGTAACTAATAATGTATGAAAACCCAAGAAATGAAACTTTTTTTTCAATTTGTGTAAAATGTAAAAGTATTGGAACTTCGCAGTCGAATACTTGTCTTCCAAAAGACCTAAAGTAATAAAAATCTTTTTCTAAATTCTGTTATCAAAATTTTATTCTTACAGAGCATGGACTTAGCAAAGGCTGCTTTCGAAGGACCATGGATGAACAGTGACCGCAAATCCAACATGTTCATCATTATATTCCTGGAACGATGCAAACGACCCATGAGGTTGACGGCCGGAAAGATATTCACTTTGTCTCTCGACACTTATACAGTCGTAAGCACCATTTTTTTATTGTATATAGTTATTCACATGGTTTTTCTTTTCAGGTAAAATTGTTGATATTCTAAATATATGTCATAGCAAGTAGAACCAGTTTTAGAATACAAAAGTCCAAAGAAGTTTTAGTAATAGTCGCACCACTAACTCAATACACTGGATATCCATTCGAACTGATTACGATTGTAGACCGAACTCAAAATAGTTTTGAAAACCTTTTTAACGAACGGTTAATAAGTAATTACAAAACCTTTAGAAACCATTTACAGTTTCACATTTCAAGGGCGAAATTACTCAACAACTACTAAAATACGGTCATCAGTTGATTAATTAATTGCAAATCGTTGTTAGTGCTATTGAATTAATTAGTTCCAAGCCCAATCCATTCTAGTTTCGCTAAGATTTTCATGATCCAAGTCAGACACACTTACAACAATAGGTATAATAAATTAATGCTGTTTCAGTTAGCTTTAAGATGCTTTTGCTGTGTAACAAAGTGATTCTCAAGTCGTAAATTATTTATGTAATCTGATAGCCTAAGATTAAATATTCAAGAGAAAAGCTGAGTTACAGCGCACTGCTGTGCAAAGTATACTTTCTGAGAGTTTCTAATGAGGCAAATTAAATTGGAAAACTAAATCTCATCAGACGTATCTCGAGTAAGGATGGTACACGGAGGCGGCGGATTATCCGCTTCCAGATTTGTTTAATATAACGCCGCACCTGTTTCTTAGTGATGGAATATACAGAAAAGTAATAAGATTAAAATCTTTTTGTTCTCACAATTACTCATCCTTTTTTTTTGAGGGGGAAAATCATAAAATGACTTCTCTCGTTTTGGGCGAGGCGAGAGGGAGTGTCAGACTCTTACTGACTAAAAACCACCCCGTTCCTACTCCTGCTTTTCGAACCAGAGCCCTGGTAAACCCGCTAGGTAGTCCGCAGCTCTGGATCAGGCATCAGCCCTACTGGGCCCCATCTACAATTACTCATCCTACGATTATGTTTTATCAGTTTCGAGGATCTATCAATCGATTTCGTACTTCGCAAAACGACATTCCACGAACACGTATACTCTCAAATCACTCGAAACACGAAAAACACGAGTCTAGTTTACTTGGTGTACACAAATCCTTATTTGCATGTGCAAAGGTCAATCCACAAATCCACGCGGTCACGGCGCGCAAAGCGTGGAAAGTTTCGTGCAAAAAAATAGTGTATGATGGAGTTCACACCTCTCAGTGTCAGCATTGCATATGTTTCGGGATTCGGGATTCGGGATCCGTTCACACCGTGACATTTTAGCAATGTACAAATGTACGAATGACAAATGGCTACTGTATTTTTTATTCACAGAAAAAAATGTTTGTTATCTTACGTTTGAAGAGGAGTTTGGAATTATTTCCAAGATATGACAATAGACTCATCCCCTAGCACCACCCTCATCCCACTTATAATACAAATTGAGAAATGTAGGTGTACACTGTACATTGTACATTGGCATTAAGTGTCCTAATGAGCAAGTGCGCCTCTGCCTTCCTCTTCGGGAATAAAAGGTTTAACATTGCGTTGCGAATTAGTTGATTAATTAAGTTATTACAATTATTAAACCACACGTTACATTGCATTTGTTCTGGTCGGATTTGTATGGTTAAATTATTGATTAATCTATACATATAATAAAATCGTAGAAAAGTGCTGTCTGTACATTGAAAATAAAAATAAAAAAAATAGCAGGGGTTATTGTTATGTCGATGTCGAACCCAAAAATGTAATTAACTTTTTTTTTGTCTGTTTGTCTGTTTGTCTGTTTGTCTGTTTGTCTGTTTGTCTGTTTGTCTGTTTGTCTGTTTGTCTGTTTGTCTGTTTGTCTGTTCGTCTGTGCGCGCTAATCTCAGAAACGGCTGATCCGAGTTGGATGCGGTTTTCACGAATATATTGTGGGATGCTTAAATTTACATTTAGTGTTTGTTTCATGTCAATCGGTTCATAAATAAAAAAGTTATGTCAAATTAAAGAATCACGTCGAACATTCTATGCTTATACCATTAATCTCCGCAACTATTTGACGGATTTGGTTGAAATTTGGTACAGATATAGTTTAGAAACCTTAGAAAGGACATAGATATATAAATTAAAAATAAAATAAAAATAAAATAAAAATAAAATAAATTAAAAATAAAATAAAAATAAAATAAAAATAAAATAAAAATAAAATAAAAATAAAATAAAAATAAAATAAAAATAAAATAAAAATAAAATAAAAATAAAATAAAAATAAAATAAAAATAAAATAAAAATAAAAATAAAAATAAAATAAAAATAAAAATAAAATAAAATAAAAATAAAATAAAAATAAAAATAAAAATAAAATAAAATAAAAATAAAAATAAAATAAAAATAAAAATAAAATAAAAATAAAAATAAAAATAAAAATAAAAATAAAAATAAAAATAAAAATAAAATAAAAATAAAATAAAAATAAAATAAAAATAAAATAAAATAAAAATAAAATAAAAATAAAATAAAAATAAAATAAAAATAAAATAAAATAAAAATAAAATAAAAATAAAATAAAAATAAAATAAAAATAAAAAATAAATTTATTCCGGACATACAGCGCCATCTATTGTTCAATTTCGTACTTATAGTACGGAATTGAACAATGTCGGGCTGTTCCTATACTCCGTAGATAGATGGCGTTGATCGCGCAATGGTGTAATTACAATTGTTCAGTTCATGTTATTGTTTTAATTCATTGGAAATTTGTTTTTACAAAATAGTAAAAAGCAATGAAAAATATAACATAATACAACTTTTAGTACAAAGAAAACGCTCTAACGGAGTATAGATAATTCTATGTCGATCGTTACACGACTTCGGTTCATGTTATTGTTTTAATTCATCGAAAAAAAGTTAACAAATAGTAAAAAGGTATGAAAAAATTATATCAATATAATTAAACTTTTAGTACAAAGAAAATGCCCGAACGGAGTATAAATAAATAATCCAAGTTGTCTTTATCCTCGATAGATGGCGTTGGGATCGAAATAGATTGCGCTATGGTTTTGTTATTTTTAATAAAAATGTAGGTATCTGGCAGTAGCATTGAATTCTATCTCACCCTATATTACAAACTATTAATAATAGTTTACCCTCTTCGGATGCATTCTATTATAGCAAATAAGGGTCGCATCTGTACCCTAGTCAGTTAGAAAGACTGACACTATATTGGAACCGTGGAGTAAGTAAAAATATAACTTTTGACTGCACGGTTGGCGCAGTGGCTGGGCGACTGGCAACCGCACAACCTGTAGCGGTTTCGATTCTCGCACGGAGCAACTCTTTGTGTGATAAACAAATTATTGTTTCTGGTCTGGGCATCATGTGTATGTGAACTTGTACGTTTCTAAACGTACTCACGACACAGAAAAAAGTCCTAGTGTGTGGGGCAATGTTTCAAAAAAAGCAACTACATATTATTTAACGTATCTCAAAAGAACTGCTTGTAAAACAAACTAAAACAAATGGAAAGCAAGCCCGCTCCCGCTTCCAGCTTAGTTCAGCACAAATCCAGCATATCACAGGATTACATATCCAAAGCTCAATGAGTCGTATGTATTCAATTAATTAGAAACGGTTAATATTATACGCGTAATACGTTCTTAGTTATCTATTTCACTTCATTACTGAGATCGGTTTACTTATTCAATGAGATAACGGTACTACGTTTATGGGAACACTAACTAAACAAATGTTTAATAAGTCTGTTTCGAGACTTTCCCATGCAAACGAAGTAGGAAAATAATTTTATTCGTATTTCACGTTACATACACACACACACATAGATGCGCGTACATTCCGTACAAACGTGCTGTCATACATTTTACAGTTATTTTATTACATTTTTGTTTTACTGTAGGTTGTTTTAATAATGCTATATAACATGTGATTTAAAAAAAACAGCAATAAACCCCAAACCTGTGCTCTTATTTTTTTATGGTATACGCCGGTAAACGAGCTGACGAATCAACTGATTGTAAGCAATCGCTGCCGCCCAAAACACCAGAGGCGTTATAAGTGCGTTGTTTTGGAGGTTAGGAATTTAAAATTGTAGGGGAAATCGGGAATTGGGAAGATAAGGAAGTACCGGTAGTTGTCTATCGGTTTTACCGGTCCGGTAGTTGTTTCAAGTGGGTTTTCTGTGAGGCCGTGATATCACTCCGGCCGAGCCGGCCATTCGTGCCGAAGCATGGCTCTCCCACACATTTTCGCAATAAAAAGCCCCATAATCAATATTCTAACGAGTTCGTCATTAACTTTATGATTTCTAAAACCGACGTAATACGCTTATTTCTGTTTCAGCTCATCAACTGGTCGTACAAAGCCTTTGCTGTAATGCGGAACATGAAGAAATAAAGAAATAAATGCTCACTGCGCAACGCAATTATTTTTATCAGCTTACATAGTCCAAAATACCTACAGCTTCATTTAGTAAAGAAATAAAATATACGAAACTTTACAACTTGTATTTCAATGTACTACATTACATTATTGCTAGTAATTATTCAATGTCTCAAATTAATATTTTCATATGTTTTCCATTAAAAAATCCTCATTAGCATCATATACACAAATGAAAAACACTTACAAATAGATTGAAATGTAAGAACATGCAACATTACGTCACACTAATATTATAAATGTGAAAGTTTGTCGTCAACAGACGGACAAATATTCAAAATACGACACTTAAACTGTTTTGATGTGGTATACAGACAAGCTATGAGCTGCCTTAGGTGATATGATACTTTTTATCCCACAAAAACGCGGGCGAAGCCGCTGACAGAAGCCAGTGAAATATGAATTCGTTACTTAAGTATTTATTACTGTGGAAAATCCAACAATGATTCTCAATGATTTTTTTTCTTTACTTAAAAGTAATATCTTGGTAACGAAGGAAGGACAACTCTTAACTATGTACTATTGTATTATGATACTGTTATCATTAAAACAGGTATCCAAGTAGGCCAAAACCAAGGCCAACTGTTTTCTAACAAGCAACACAATCTGATCTCGACAAAAAACTGTGTCAAACTTTTCCAGTAAGGTAAGGATCAAGTCAGCATTCTTGGTCGGAGGAAAACACATTTTGAAAAGTACTTTTCGAAAGGAAAATATGCAAGTTCCAAGGAAACAGACATTGTAGTGACGTAGGTACCAATGAAACTTTGTACACGTCGCAATGTGCCAAACAGCCAGCAGTAATCCTCGCGAGCCGCCGCCCCGCCTCAACTTTTCCAATTCCATCCTCCATTCCTCCCATTTCTCAGGGTTGCCACACTAATCCCGAATTCTACCAACTTTTATGCCTGAAATGTTCTTTATTCAAAAATCGAAAGCACGTCAAACATCACAATTAAATAGAAACGTTTACGAAGATAACCTCGTTGCGTGACTCAAGTCGTTTTGTTTGTTTTTCATTAACATTACTATTGTCATTAAATTTAATGTATCTCGCATAATATTATACAGCTTTGATACCTTGCCTTTGTTGGGTAGATATCTACAATGTAATTATCGAGTATAAAATATTTATGGGCCTCTGTTGTGGCTAGGATTACATATTTATTAACTGCCTTTTCGGTAATCCAAGTAGTGTTCTGACAGCAAAATTACTCATTGGGTGTAATTACTAGTATTACAATCTGCCTAATGTAGCATAATTAGGCAGCTCTATTATCTGGCTAACTGAATAAGAAAATGATAGCGGCATTAAGTTTCACGCGCTATTTTCCAGCACCTAACAATACATCAAGTATACATTCATTTCCAGTACAAATTTGTCAAAATTTCGGCACCGAATAAATTCCCAGTAATTCTTTGATGTATCCTCAATCCTCAATATATTTACTTACACTCATACACAAATAGGACCCACGAGGAACATCGAGTTGAGTAGGTAATCCAACGCCGCCAACTGTTACTATTCTAAAGTCAAAATAACACGGGAACAATTTAATTATCCCATATCGGTCACAACGATGCCATAATCATTAACACAATGGCTGATACGAATGTGAACCCGGTTAGGTACCTACAAGTTTGTCAATAATTAACATGACCGCAACGCGGGTGTATTATACGCCCAAATAATCACAGTTGCTAATTAGACCCGATTGCGCTACTAAATATGATACTAATAACATTGGGATAAATTAGTCGGTTCATCGATAACATCTTTTATGACAGTTACGGTGAAACGGCTCTTGTTGTTGTCAATGTGTTGATCGTGTCGTGATTTTATTAATCACGACACGATCATATAATCTTTGGTTTAGGTTAAACACCGGAGCTGCCGACTACCTAGCGGGCTCGCCGGGGCTACGGCTTGAAAAGCAGGCGTAGGAACGGGGTGATTTTAGTCAGTAAGAGTCGAACACTCCCGTGTTAGACTCTCTCGCCCAAGGCGGGAGAAGTCATTGGATGATTTTCTCCCATTAAAAAAAAAGCTTAGACTAAACTTCTAAATCATTTTGTAATGCTGTTCAATTTATAAAAGCTTCTATTACACAGATCAGATTCTAAACACATTAATAAAAGCTCATTTTTCTTAAATAATCTTGTAAATTATTGCCTATCAACGCGCCACTGAAAACTTTTAACGCGGCCGCCATAAAAAGACAATCTTCGAGATACAAGAATTTCCTTAAGCTTGTAAGAGTAGACGTAACTTTTTCCACAAGTAACTTTCCGTTACAACGAAAAGTCCAATATCATCTATCACATCACATTTAACAGTAGAACGAATTGAGATTTCTCTTTGAGACGAAAACGTAGACAGTTTCTATTCCAGCACTCGTTCAGCCTCTATTATCGCTTCTTCGGTAACTTTTGTAATCTGTTGAAAAGCTCTCGCGTCAGGTACGATTATATATTGTTTGTGAAGACTCGACAGCGACGGCGGGCCGTAAATCCAACCTTCATTGTGCATTTAGTATAATTAAGGAGAGTGCACATTACTGTTAGGGAAGCCACAGTCTGCACATTCGACCTGTGTTGTGGCCTCATCACATTGATTAGAAGATCTTGTGTTATACGCTTAGCCATTGAAGCTGGGTTCTTGTAAACAGATGGCATTCTAGTTTTGGACGCTTGGCTCGTTCGATGTAGGTCAAAATAATTACAGCTCTAATACTATTGTACACCGTAGACCGAGACCATAAAGTCGCGTAATCTAGCGTCATACTCCGGTAATATTATTGAAATTAGCTCCGAAAATAGATTTACTAGGTACTAATGGTTGACTAAGCACTAAAATGTAGGTAATTTTTGGTAATAAACTTCTACTGAATTCAATTGTGAATTTTGCCACTTAATAATTTGCTCCATGTACCTATTATTAACAAGGAAGTATCAAATAATATATGTTCATGCTACACTTAGACTCAAAAAAGTAATCTTACTAATATCATAAATGAGAATGTTTGTTACTCAACCACGTCAAAATGGCAGAAGGGATCACGACTTTTTATCCCACGGGACCGCGGGCGAAGCCGCCGGCAGAAGCCAGTTCATTATAATAAAAAGCAACAATAATTCTCACATCCCCTTCACATTTTAACTAAAAAGAAATCTTTGTATTCACAAAAAAGCCACACAAACATATACTGTTTCCACTTTTCAGACTTAATTTTTAGTGCAACATCAAAAATAGTAAAATAACATATTTTTATACAAAGCATCGCGCAAGCTTTTATAGTCTGCATTACGAACACATGGGTAATCATCAAGCTATACACAACCACTTTATCATGGTCTCGCTTTGTATGATCTATCTCTACATACAACGGTCAATTTATACTGGATTTTTGTTTGTGTAGATGCGCGCTAAATGTAATTACTGAATAGCGGGAGCGCACAAACTTGCAACACAGTCACTTATTTTAGGAAAACTATGTAACATAGGTACCTAAGTGTTTTTGGATATATTACTTGTGTTATCATAAAACTGCCTCGTTGGTCGAGTGGTCGCAAGTGCGACTGCCGGACAAGGGGTCTCGGGTTCTATTCTCGGGTCGGGCAAAGTATTACTGGGCTTTTTTTGGTTTTCGGAGTCTGGAAATCTGCTCAGTATATGCCAGTATAGGTCCTAAGATTTCAGATTTTCTCGATATTTACTAAAGTTATTACCTACTAAAATACGTGAATTTTGAAACTTCTCACACCCGAATCGAACTCAAGACCGTGTAGGAACCATATCACAATACATTAATAGTGTATTCAGCTAATACCCATAATAAATCTCCTTAATTGCAATATATCGCTATTAGTGTTGTTATTAAACAACGAGAGGATCCTTCCCTCTCATTTTCTTCATATTATCCTCCTTTCCCTGCTCTATACTTATCTTACCAAAATTAATTATGTACACCTACACGACTGTTCTTATTTAGAAGTAGGTAAGCAGAACTATATTAGTACACACTTACGAAAATCTTTATGATATGTGTTTTCTTAATTATGGTATCAAAATCATTGTAATATCAAGCACGAGGTAATAAATACACAATAGGGTAGATGACTTATTTTATTTTAATGTCCGTCTTGTAGATTATTTTAAAATATTAGACACATATTTTTTATTTTGAAGATACATCGATTTCAAATAATATCCCATGACGTTCTAGGTTCCACACCTAAACTTTGCTGCGTTTTATCTAAGTATTGTTATCTTACTTAGTAAAGTTATATGACAAAATAAAAAAAAAACGTGTCTAATATTTTTCATTACCCAACTGACGGACTAAATAGATTTTTAATTTACATACCCCGTCATCATTCCTATTTTAGCCATCTTAATTCACGGAAATCAATTAACGTCTAAATAGAACATAATTGGATCTATTTTAAACAACCGCTTATTAGAGCCAAGACACACTTCTAAATATGTATAAAGGTAAGACATAGACAGTACCTAAGAACGTCTTACGTATTGTAGCTCAACCTCCTAATTCAGAGTGTCGGAGTATTAATAATGGAATGCTACATCCGTCACGTTGCACTTTGCGCTTGTCTTATTACTGAATGCAAAGTTATCGGGTGGAATTAGTTTTAGTTAAACTTGTCGTACTCAGCACTTCATATTATAATGATGAGTAGGTTGGCTCTATGCATTCTATTCTAACAGGCATTGTGATGTTCCATGTGGTTCTAGATTTATAAACAAGTGTAGGTAATATAATACATATAAATGCAAATGCAGATGGTAAAGGGAAACGCATAAGTCTCAACATGTTTTGCCACAATTGGCGTACAAAAATGTATAAAAACTATTTAAAAAATTATTAAAACAACTAAAGTTAAAATATATTCAAAGTCAAAGTCAAAGTCAAAGCATTTATTTCAATTAATCCTAAATAAGGCACTTTTGAAACGTCAAATTGAATTGTCCGTCAGTCTCTCTGTCAGTGAAGCTAGGCGCTCGTTCCAAAGTGTAGCTTCGAATGGAGAAGAACGAGCAAGAAACTCCATCGTTACTCTTTTAAAAAATAAGTTTTTTACAATTTCTCTGATACACTATTTATCTATTGTATATATATGTAGGAACAATGTAACTACAATACGTCAAAACTAACGGGACAATAAAACCAATTTGTAAAGAAAATAAAATAGCGGGTTATTTCAAACATAGTGCCCACATATGTACACTTACAATTTTGAAATAATGCTTCTATACAAATAATAATAATATATAATTTAATCTTTCACATAAAAAAAAATAAATATTAAACAATCAACTTACAAATTATCATTTAAAATCAGTAATGACAATGCTTGACTTAATTATTATAAAGCGTGGAAATGGTAATGTAATTTTCATACAGATCTATATTCAAATTACATGATGAATAAAAAAACTGCTTCTCGAAAAATAACAGCCAGGACATAATTAACGTCATTTGTGGAAAAACAAAACAGAACATTATTGAGCGTTCTTGCCCCGGTCACTAAGAACATTTCCTAAGCAATCAAACTATCTATTAGCAATTTTGCGTAGGCGCGGCGTAGCAGTGACTCATTGCGGGCGTAGCAAACCGTAGCATTAGGCAATCCGCAAATTAAGTGGAACTTACAATATTCTATTTATGGAAACCAGAGGTTCGTTTCAACATTGTTTACATAATTTGATTAAATACAACAAAAACAGGTCCAAACATACCTATAGTTTACAATACTTTACAGGTGCGTCAATAGAAATACAACACTATAATTTAACTTCAATATAAGTTATAGTTTCATAGTTTTACTATATGTACTCCCAATCCGTTTAAATGTATGTACTCTGTAGTGTAGGGATACCATTTTGAAATCGATTGTACCGCAATGTTTCGAAGTTTGTTCTAAACACTATTAAAAGGTACAATCGATTCTGTATTGAATAGAGTTGATGTCCGCATTGTTTGACCGCAACCATGAATAGTGCGATAACCTACTGGTTACAATGGAATTGTGGGGGAGATGCCGTACAACAATATAATACTGTTTTTCACTACAAAAGTTTGCTTCGTGGCGATAGATTCCGCACGGAAACAGTATAGAGTATAGGTATCACCACACTCTTTACAGTATACATGCTTGGTATTTATATCATAGTGTACATATTCATAGAAATGTATGAACCAAACATCTTTCACCTCTGCTTCAAACATTTCCACCCATCTCCGCTTTGGTAGAGTTCGGTTCTGATTGAAAATCCATATTCCATACAAACAACTCTTTTAAATCAGAGGGCTTAGTACGAATTTGTTTTGCGAAAAGAGACTGCGTTCAATACTCTGATTGGTTGGTTCATTGGATCCGGCCAATGAGAGCGCCGGAGACGCGGTCTCAGTCTTTGCAGTTTGCAGCCTGAACCCGTCAAGAACTTATCAAGTCTGTACAAAGCGTAGGGTATACAATTACATTCCCTTATCTCAACACGAAACTTAATTTAAACAAACAATTTCCCAGAGTAGGTACAAATTAAATTTCTTTGTCAGAAACTGTTTACTTGAAACATGATGATTTTAAAATGACTAGTTGTTTGTATAAATTTAGACTCTTGTTCCTTGAATAGGGTGTAACTGCCTAATTGGGTATTATGTCACTTGAATTTTGGTGTAATTATAGCTCTTATTATGTTGTTCTCACTAAGTTATTGAACGTAATAAAATAGTAGTCAAGTTACGAATTATTCTATAAAAGGTTACAACACTAACGCCTACATCCATAGAATAGCTAGGTACTTATATATTGATTTTATTATTAGCAAATAAGCAAAATTTAAGGGTTTTAGTAACCTAGAGTGTAAGTACTCTCCTCAACTCAACTACGTAACTATATTCTCTAAGGAGCTTCTAAAATTACCTAAGATCTGTTTAATTTTATCAAAAAGGTGTCTCTTAAAGCCAAAAACATTTCATAATATGGAAAATAAAACAACATTAAAGTAATCCTCCATGATTCTATTGAAACAAGAAAACGAGGATTCAACCTCAATATGTGCCCAAGGTGTCGGTACTCGGTGAAGCGAAGTTAAAGGAGCAAAGTTTGCGAATTTGCCCCCGGGGCCGATCCAACTTCTCTGTTGCAATAAATAAGGATTTTAGCGACAAATTACCACACGAAAACGTTTCACCCTTTCTTCGAAAACTTGGGAACTGGAACTAGCGAAAATAGGATCACTACAGAACGAAAACTTAACAGTTGCTGGCACACATGCGAAACTTTTGAATTTAGAATCAATTTCAGTTGGTAACACTGAATTCAAATTTTGCCAGCCAGTCTAACTTTCTTTTTCAAGTTCCGAAGGGCAGGCTGGCGTCTATTCTTAGTAAATGTACCAACCTAAAACGTTTTTGATAGAACAATTAAAAATGTTTCAAAAAGTTAAGAAATGAATTTGTTCATTACAATCAGGTAAAATTATTTAGCATCTACCTACTGACTAACAAATAACTGCCTATTTATTTGAGCTTAAGATTTATATAACAGGATTAGGTACTTACCTATCTTCTGAGAAATGAACTAGAACTCGAGCATACTCCCTCAGCAGTAGAAAACAATTAATTAATTACGTAAAATTAACTAGACACCCACACATTTGAAGCGAACGAAAGGTAGAGCTTAATAAGGAGCTTTTAAAAATAACAATACTCGTATAAGACCTAAGTTAGAAGATAATACCTAAATAATTATACGTACCTAACTAAGTATTTACATATCTGACGACATAGTTGACTTGGTGCAGTGGCCGAGTGACCGTGTTGCGAGTTCGATTCCCGCACGGAGCAACTCTTTGTGTGATTCACAAATTGATATTCCGGGTCTGAGTCTGAATCTCATCAATGACGTAAGAGAAAAGCCTAATACGATGCAAAGGTTTTTTTTTATTTGTGTCAAACTAACATCCAGCTTTTAATAATTAAGTAAATAGTATAATGTTACTTCTTTAGTATTTATTGAAAGCTATTTCAACACTCGGTCGGTCAAACAAAACCAGACACTGTTGCTATGTATTGTTGAATTTCAATAACCCCTAAAACCTCTTTACCTTACGGCATTTTCAATCAAGTTGTCCGCGTCTTCTTCGCTTTATCCATCATAGTCGACAAAAAATCTGCCTATATCAGCCCACACGGTTTTCTAAAATACGACATAGAAAACCGAACTTTAGATGCTGCGATTTATAACTCCTTTTAGTTTGACACTTTTTCCCCCAGAATAGTAAAAGAAGGTGAATATCGGTAGCTCAAGTCATAAAGGCAGTGATTCGAGGAGCATTTCGTCAGTTTACAAGCTCGCTATAATAAGATATTGGACGCTCTATCGCTCTGGAAAATGTCTTTATAAGGCCCATAGAAACAAAAAGTTACCGAATATTTTTGAAGATAGGTCTAGCGTCTAGATACATTTTCTACTTTTAGAACCCGATTTACCTGCCTTAAATCATTCTGATGGAATTCGTAAAGATAACATAAGTTGTTACCACTATTAAAGCCAGATTGTTTTGTATTTGTACGCACCGAACATATTAATATCTATTAAAAACTTATTACTTCTTTGTATTGAAAAAGTTTCTGTCATACCCCGAAATATACAGCTGTGCCCTTAGTCTCATTACATTACACAATATAGAAGAATTCCCACTACAAAACAAATCAAATTAACTGAACATATTGAATATGTCTACCTACGCGATCAGGAAACTAAAGCGTATTTTTTTATAACATTGTAAAACGAGCAGAATAACTAAACGTAACTAAAGTACATTTCTACTTTATCTGTGGTACACAAAATTGCCAAATAAAAAATCACTAATGAAAAATGTATTTCTTTTTTAATAAGTAGTCCTTTTAAACCATAAAATATTAATAATATTCGCATTATGTTGAATTTAAAATCATAAAAATATACTATTTATCTGAAAATGTATTAAAAATAACAAAAGTTAGGAACAGCTGTCAATTATTTTTATATGTTACAACACTTTCCGATGCGTCATCATTCACTTCGATTGACGGCTGCTATCTGCAACTATTATTTGCGGCCGTTTTCTAAAAAACTTTATTGATTCTAATAAGAATATTAGAGATCTCCCAAATACATCATGGGAGACTCTTTAGATGGAAGTGAGAATTCACCTGAGTCGCAAAATGTCGTCGTTGTGGACTTCCAAGACTTTGCGAACTACTTGCGCAGAGCCGCAACGGTACTTTTGCCTGAAGATGATATTGTTCCACCGGCTTTAAACGCTGCGTTGGACGACAAAGTGAACCAAGATTGCATTAGAAAGTTCTTCTCAGACCCTCAGGTGTCTTCACTGTACGTGCAAAGGTTTTCTTCCAAAGGTATGTGACATCACCCCGTTTTTATTCAGTCTATATAGTTTGTCAACTTTCTACCTGCATTGCTGCAGTATTATATCATACGACTATGCACGCTATATTCATTAATCGACGATGAAGTCATGCGACAAAAAACTTCTCAATTAAATATGTTATTCCTATTTTATCAAGTAGTAGTATTATTTTTAAAGCTGTATGTTTAAGTATAACATGTTTTTTAATTTTAGAAGATGATAGTGAACAGCCTACTGAAGGTGAAGAAGAGAAGGAGGCAGTTACTTACCAAATCAGTAATGAGGTAAATTACTACTAAATATTTTCTACTATTTACACTTATTTAAAAGAAAACAAACCTAATAACTATTGTTTCTAGGTTCACTTCTCATCCTCCCGGGTGGCAGCCTTTGTGTGTATCAAGCGTGGTGCAGTCATTGAGGCTGACAAGTCCATCCACAGTCAGCTGCGTCTCATCAACCTGTCTGATGGCTCTCCCTATGAAACTCTCCATGCTTTCATTAGCAAAACCATGGCTCCATTCTTCAAGAGCTATGTTAAAGAGAGTGGTAGGGCTGACAGGTAACAGTAACAATGATTTATTTTATTTAAGAGTTTTAGCACCTCATTTACACAACGTAACTCATAAAAAAGTCTTAATACACACTTCTACATGTTCCTATAACATTTAAATTAATTCTGGTGCTAAAATAGTTTGTGAATATCACAGGGATGGAGATAAAATGGCTCCATCAGTGGAGAAGAAGATTGCCGAGTTAGAGATGGGACTTCTACACCTCCAACAGAACATTGATATTCCTGAGATTACCCTGCCTGTTCATCCCCTTGTAGCTGCTGTCATCAAAAGGTACAGTGTTTGCCAATAAGAAATGTATTATTATTTATTCAGAAATCATATCTCTGGTATAAATTGTCTCGATTGTCACCCAAGTGATTAATTAACCTAATTGTTATCAAAGTAAATATAAAAATGTGTGATAAATTTAAGTTTAAAATGATAATTAAATTAAACCTTTCTATTGTTTCTAATTAAAATAATAAAAAAAAGGTAATTGAATAAGTAACTAAACATTTTGCAGAATATTGATATAGTACAAACAAATTATTTGTTGTTACAGAGCTGCAGATGAAGGGCGCAAACCTCGTGTCGCCGACTTTGGAGACAAGGTGGAAGACTCAACATTCCTCAACCAACTTCAGAATGGAGTCAACCGCTGGATCAAAGAAATCCAAAAAGTAAGTTCTAATTCTTATAAAGTGTACATAGAATCTTACATTCTTGGCCATGTGGGCCTATCCTATAGCAAGATATCTTTTACTAATTCCTTGTATTTTAGGTCACCAAATTGGATCGAGATCCTTCAAATGGAACAGCCCTTCAAGAAATCTCCTTCTGGCTTAACTTGGAAAGGGCTCTCCATCGAATCCAGGAGAAACGAGAGAGCATAGAGGTGCGTAAAAAATGGATATAAAGTTTAAGTATATCCATCTCATTAGCATAATCATTCTTATTGTATTCTTGTTGGCAATCCATGAATGTTATACAATCCATATTTGTTTTATGTAAATATCTTACTCATTCATTTGCATATTATGATGCATTAGGTATACTGTTGGCCATTTATTGGTGCCAATGCTCAATACCAACTATCAGTAATTAATATCTTGGTATCAAATCCGATAAAATCAATGCTAAGAAAAAAATGTTTTACAACAGTCCTTATCCCAAAAAACAATATTTTGTACTTATTCTCTTAATAATTTCAGGTGGCCCTAACCCTAGAGATACTGAAGTATGGTAAGCGGTTCCATGCGACGGTGTCTTTTGACACGGACACCGGACTGAAGCAAGCTCTTGCAACAGTCTCGGACTACAATCCTCTCATGAAAGACTTCCCTATCAATGATCTGCTTAGTGCCACTGAACTGGAAAGGATCAGGTAAAATAAGTAATTAAACAATATTTTATGAAGGCGCTATAGATTTTTACTAAACTTCTTTCTTCATACAGGTTGGCAGTACAGCAGATTTTCTCCCACCTACGAAAGATTCGTTCTACTAAATACCCTATCCAACGTGGTTTGAGACTTGTCGAGGCAATCTCGCGTGATCTCGGACAGCAACTCCTTAAGGTAAGTTTCAAAATTCCAAGCATGTATATCCACTTCACAACACTTGAGACACATACTCAAGTGATAAAAGTCAAAAAGACCTTCAATGTTAAGACTAATAATCCCAATTAAAAACTTAAGATCCTGAGATCATCAAAGCAACAGTCTAATTTAACCCTTCGTAAACTAGTTTTTCATACATAAATGTTATTTGTACATAGGTGCTTGGTACGCGTCGGCTGATGCACATTCCGTTTGAAGACTTCGAGCGCGTGATGACTCAGTGCTTCGAAGTGTTCTCCTGCTGGGACGACGAGTACGAAAAACTGCAAGGATTGCTTCGGTAAGATATACAGTACTACTACTATTAGGAGTGACTAACTTAGGATTAATTTTTAAGGTTTTTATATAAACTATTATTTTGTTTAGGATCTAGATTTAATTAAATTTTAAATCTGTCCAATGACTACTTTTTCAATTCAAAAAAAAAAATATTGCAATTTGAATACCATTGCAATTTCTTGTTTAAGAAATTGTTATGTAATAGATTGGATCTTATTGTAAAGAATGCTTCTTCCTAGATTACCTTAATGAATTATTTCCAATAGGAATCCTATAACCTCTCCATCCTAATTAGAAATTATCTCTACTTAGTACCAAGTACTACTTACAAATAAATATTTCAAATACAGAGATATAGTGAAGAAGAAGCGAGACGAGCACCTGAAGATGGTATGGCGCGTGTCTCCGTCCCACAAGCGGCTGCAGGCGCGCATGGAACACATGCGTCGGTTCCGCAGGCATCATGAACAACTGCGCACTGTTATGCTTAGGGTAAGTTCTTCAGATATTTAGACTCTGTTTATAATAAAACTGAAGAGTTTCTTTGTTTGTTTAAACGCGTCTACTGGTCCGAATTTAATAATTCTTTTTGTGTTGGATAGTGCATTAATCGAGGAAGGCTATACATATAGATATAGACTATAAAACATCATGCTATGATCGATAGAAACCGAGCAGAGCGGGTGAAACCGTGCAGAAGTAGCTAGTATTTTATAATTTCGTTCCAATTTGTTTTTGTGTTATATGCCTATGGGTCTTTGAAAACTTGGCCAGGAGTGAAGAAATATTTTTGTTAATCTCTAAATGTGTCTGTCCCCGTAGGTGCTCCGCCCCCGCGCTACAGTGGCCACGGACGCGGGTGCAGGCGGCGAGCCCGCGCAACCTCACTCTCTACCCATGGATGCAGCTGACGCTAATGCCATTGCTGAGGTAATATAATGACATTAATTAATATGTTCTCTCTTGTCAGAGTGTAATGTCGGCTCATCACCATTAATCAGGACATAAAAAACTTTAAAGATTTATTTTTAAATGTAAACTAAATAATATTTGTGATCCAGGTGAACCTCGCGTACGAGAATGTCAAGGAGGTAGATTGTCTGGACATATCTCGCGAAGGATGCGATGCTTGGGAGGCCGCGGTCAGACGCTATGAAGATAGAATCGGTAAGTTCCTCCTGCTTTTATACAGGTACTATTTATTTCTAGCAATTAAAAACTTTATTTAATTATCATTATAAATAATATTCTTTGCTAGACATGCCTTATCTCTGAATGACAAAAAAAAACTTTGTTCAGCTTTTATTATGGGATAAGACTGCAAGCGAGACGGATCACCCGATAGTAAGCAATCGGCACCGCCCATGGATATCTGCAACAGTAGAAGGGTAAGTAGTACGTTGCCGGCCGTTTTGAAGAAGAGGGATTAGGATTAATAACTTTACTCACACGGCGAAACCCAACACATCGTTATTTCAGGCAAGACTTTATTTTAGGCATTTAATTCATACAAATATCCTCTCACCTAGATCGTGTGGAGACCCGCATCACGGCTCACCTCCGTGACCAACTGGGAACAGCGAAGAACGCGAACGAAATGTTCCGCATCTTCTCCCGGTTCAACGCATTGTTCGTACGCCCACACATCCGAGGCGCCATTCGAGAGTACCAAACACAACTCATACAGAGAGTCAAGGACGATATCGAAACTTTACATGAGAAGTTTAAGGTGATTGTTTTACTTTACCTGTTATATTTTTTCTTTACTTTGCTAAGTCCTATGATTCACGCTAAAATTCTAAACACATCTATCAAATGTGAAAATTAAAGCAAACTACAAATCCCCTCCCCCCTCGAAATCCCCTATACTAAATTATCTTCCCCCTTATACAGAAAAAAATAGTTCTTCTTGTCGACGACAGCTCGTCCTAGATTAATAATTATGATAATGAAACTATCAGTATTTTCTTGTTAACACAAATTATTCATTTAACTTTATTGTAACACGGAATTCTTTGTTATACAGGTGCAATATCCTCAATCGAAGTGCAGCCGATTGTCTTTAGTGCGCGATCTGCCGCCCGTGGCTGGTTCCATCATTTGGGCGAAGCAGATCGACCACCAACTCACGGCGTACTTGAAGAGAGTAGAGGATGTACTGGGTAAGTTATTGCTCGTCAAATAACCACCTTATACCAACAGCTTAAAGTACATAATGAGTAAATACTAATTATTTTATTTCTAATAGGTAAAGGATGGGAGAATCACATTGAAGGTCAGAAACTGAAAGCCGATGGTGACAGTTTCCGTCTTAAACTGGATACCCAAGAAGTCTTTGATGATTGGGCTCGCAAGGTATGATAAACAACCTTAGCACTTGGAGAATAAAGTCGTTATTTCCTTGATCGCAAAAGTAAATCTATATTTTTCTCTTTTAGGTCCAACAACGTAATCTAGGTGTCTCGGGCCGTATCTTCGCTATTGAGTCAGTTCGTGCTCGCTCCAGCAAGACTGGCACCATACTGAAGCTGAAGGTCAACTTCTTACCTGAGATCATCACCCTGTATAAGGAAGTGCGCAATCTGAAGAACCTTGGATTCAGGTAACTTATAACTTAGTTTGTGTTTTCGAATAACAACTTTAATGCCTGTAGCATATGGTTTAGTTTGCTATGAAGACTTTGAAAATTGAAAAATGAATTCTTTTTTAATTTAATTTTTTAAGGTTTATTTGATATTTCAGTCATATCAGGTATCTTTTTAACTTTACATAAAACATTTCATGTAATTTAGAAGTGAAAAAGCTGTGTTTCAATAATCCAACTGCCTAATGATATCAGATAAATCAATGCTATTTTTTCTTTTATAGGGTACCACTGGCGATAGTGAACAAGGCTCACCAAGCGAACCAACTGTATCCCTTCGCGATATCTCTCATCGAAAGCGTGAGGACTTATGAACGAACGCTCGAGAAGGTAACAAAACGAATATTCTAGAACTAACAGTGTGAATTCACAGATTTCAAGCACTAGAACTAAACACGATATTCGCACAAACACTTGGTTTTTCAAATTATCACATAAAAAAACTATTTTAAACTTTTGACCATCATGGTCGGCTATAGACGACAACCAAAGACTGGGCTAATACACCATTGGCAATAAACCCTCATTTTTAACCGACTTCAACTTAAAAGAAGTCTCTCAGTTTGACCTGTATGTACGTTTGTCCACGATTATCTCGCGATTGACTGAACCGATTTAGATGCGGTTATCAGTAAAAAACTTATTTTAAGAAAAGTTTTGTTTGTCGTCTATAACCGACTGCAGAGGTCTAAAGGCTAATGACTACATTTTGTTGTATGTGCGTATATGTGACACTAACACGGGTGCCTTTTCATTTGTGCAGCTAAATAATAGGAATCATACCAAGGTAGTTTATGACTTTATAGGCTGCATGACCGATTGTCGATGTGTTTTGTTTTTTATAGTTTTCATATTTAGAAACACCTCTATTCACTATGATTTTTATTGGTTTTCTTTTTTTTTATTGTTATTAGATTAGAGGTTTGTTTTGAGAAACTATGTGTGATTGCTATTAATGATCAATAATATAGGTTTTTACATTTATGATTAATAAAAGGTCTTACACAGTTTACACACACAGTTTAGTCTTACACAGTTTAAGACTTTAAAATTTAATAATAATAATTCAATACCAACAGCATGATATATGACAATAATTTATTTAGACTGATAATTTTTTAAATGATAATTTAGTTCACAAAATAGCTACAGTTTTATCAACACCTTCCACCATAGTTTCTTAAAACAAACATTTTTAGCTTCCAATATTATTGTATATCTGTTACCGCTTTATTTTATTTCATGTGACATTTAATTTTACCCTTTCAGTTACCCCAATATGATTTTCTCTACTACACCTTTATTTCTATGAGACTACATATTTTTCAATACATATAGATCCGAGACAAGGCGTCCATAATTCCATTGGTGGCTGGTCTCCGTCGTGATGTGCTCAACCAAGTATCTGAAGGCATGGCTCTTGTATGGGAGTCCTACAAACTGGATCCTTATGTTCAGAAGCTTAGCGAAGTGGTGCTTCTGTTCCAAGAGAAAGTGAGTATACTATGAATTTATTTATTTATTTTAATATGTATCGGAAAACTAGTCTACTACCATCAAGAGACAAAATATTCCATAAAATACTGCTGTGTCATACTATGAAAAAAATCTTGTAACAATATGTTACTGTCTGGTGTTATAGTGGGTTCTAGAAACTGATAAATAAACCCTATTTTAAACCGACATCAAAAAAAGGAGGTTCTCAGCTTCGCGTTTTTCTCGCGTTTTATTGAACCGATTTTGGTGCGGGGTTCAGCATAGTATTTATCGGACTTAGGAGAACAATTTAAGTAACACGACTAGAGTCGTAGTTCGCACATTAACAACTGATGATGGATTCCTTTTTTATTTTAAGTTTTATTTATTCTTGTTATCAAAAAAGTACCGCAATAATTCAATAACCTAGATTGAGTATGCTTGCATCAGACTGCTTACTAAGAAGAAAATCCTTATTTCAATTCAAATAAAACAAAGATTAAACTCTACATTGGAACACAATATCTCAATCACACCTTACATCTACGCATATCTCCACAGGTGGAAGACTTACTAGCAGTAGAGGAACAGATCTCCGTCGACGCTCGTTCCTTGGAGACCTGTCCGTACTCCGCAGTGAGTCTGGCGGACATCCTCAGCCGGTTACAGAGGGCTATTGATGACCTGTCGCTGAGACAGTACAGCAACTTGCATTTATGGGTCCAGCGACTTGATGAAGAGGTAAGGAGGATTTATAACGCTTAATAAGCATAGGTGATGTTCGCTTCGGGTGAGAAATCGCAGGTTTTACTACCGACCAAAGGATGTCGGGTTTTGATGTCTCGGTTTTTAGAAAACCTCAATCAAATTACTAAACTTTAAATGCGGACGCATCACAATGTCCACTGTTACACCAAGCAATAAAGCAAGCAATAACAATTTGCAAGTCTCCTCTCAAAAATTAACTTAAAGTGTAATTAAATTAGCTTACATATTACTTTTTGCAACATAATAAAAAAAACATATCTAAACCTATTTTATTTAAAATCTTAGGTGGAGAAGAGCTTGGCCGCTCGTCTGCAAGCCGGTATCGAAGCGTGGACATCAGCTTTACTGGGCAAGAGTCATGAGCTGGACCTGTCTATGGACACCTACTCTCCCACGGAGCCTACCCACAAACCTGGTGGCGAACCACAGGCAAGTATTTCTTTTAAAGAATTCAGATAACCACATGTTTTTTAATCAGACTTGCATTTAATGATCTACCGCGATTAGCCATTTAATGCAAAAGGCGTGGCACCTCATCGTTGGGCGTGGCGTGCTTGTATTTAGCGGTGATTTTCTTCCGACTAAAGATTATGCTGAAGAAATCTTAATTAAAATAGCTGTGAAGACAACTTCACATGTGCTTCAGATTTACTTCATAAAACTACCAATGTATCAATATCATCATCAACAGCCTTTTAGTGGCCACCGCCGACCAAAGCCTCTTCTTACACAGAGAAAGTGTTTTATGCATATATGTATCTATATGCTTACATGCAATAACAAATAAAGTCTTTATCTTCTTTACTTATTCAACCAGATTGCTCGCGTCGTCCACGAAGTGCGCATAACAAACCAGCAGATGTACCTGTTCCCCTCCCTGGAGGAGGCTCGCTTCCAACTCATGCGTCAAATGTTCGCCTGGCAAGCTATCGTCACTAGCCAACACCGCTTGCAAAGTACCAGGTAATACTCCATAGACCTTGCAACTAAAAATCAACCTTAGCTTTAAGGCATAGAGATGCTTTTAAAATGACCAACAATGTTCAATTCTTAACTAAAACTGTTCGTTTTGTTTTTAAAAACCAATTAAATACTATATGCCAAAATGAATCCACCTTTTAACTCTTGTAAAAAGAATATCAACCTTCTGCCTCACTAACAACGTTCATATTGGCTTAACACTCGCATCATGTCAATAGATACCAAGTTGGCGTAGCTCGGGCACAGACAGCGACCTACAGGAACCTGTTAACCAAATTGCCCGCTGGATCATCTCCATTGGAGAACGCATATGACGCTATCGAACAGAAGATCTCTCAAGTACGCGAATATGTCGACGAATGGCTACGGTAAGGGATTTTATACTTTATTCGTGTTAAAATAAGGTGTAGTATTGAATGAAATGACCTAAGTTTTATATTTTTAGTTACCAAGCTCTCTGGGATCTGCAGCCTGAAAGTCTGTATGGTCGTCTCGGTGAAGATATCACTCTCTGGATCAAATGCCTGAATGATATCAAGTAAGTTAACAAACTATAGTACTAGAAATTATACTACTCGCAAGAACTTGTCAAGAAACTGTGACTAATTTTGTTTCAATATCTTAGTTTATTTATTTATATTATTGCAACAATAGAAAACAGTTGAAGGCAAATGCTCCGCTAATGTCTGTCACCGGTCACCACCACGGCATTCAATGTGTTAATATTATTAAGTTAAATTAAATCCTACTTGTTGCACGGTTACCTACCAAAACCTTATGATGATGGTCTTAAGTTTCCTTATCATTACACTAGTATTTTTACAACTTAACAGTCTTTCCCATTTATGTTATTAACTAAAGTTATAACTAACTTGTAGAAAATCCCGCACAACATTCGATACATCGGACACCCGCCGTGAGTACGGGCCCGTCGTGATAGACTTCGCGCGCGTGCAGAGCAAAGTGGCGCTGAAGTACGACGCCTGGCACAAGGAGGTGCTCGGCAAGTTCGGAGCCCTGCTCGGAGGGGAGATGGTCACCTTCCACTCACAGCTCGCCAAGTCACGGAGCCAGCTTGAACAACAAACTATTGGTAAGGTTTACTTACTTTTTCTTCCATAATTTAGCTATCACTATGCTCGACATCTCCGCTCCGCTTCAATGGAAACAGCATGATTGGTCAATTCGTGCACCGCTAAGCTCCTCTCCGCCCCGCTCCGCGTCAGTGGAAACGCGGCCTTATGAATCACACATGAATTATTATTCCATGTGGTAACCGAACACACGACACGTTGCACTTTACCACTGGACTAACTATTAAGTTAAAATAGTGTAAGAAATCTTTCCAATTCAAATATGATACCTAATTTAGACATGACTTTTTACCATGTGCTCAGTGCTAAAGTGAACACATTTAGACCTCTCACATCGTCGTCTTTTTTCATTATCAGTATCGAATTATGGGTGTACATTGTATAGCGGCATTACGTGCCGTAATGTGCTCTGCCTACCCCTTCGGGGATAAAAGGCGTGACGTTGCCACTATCGAATTATATCATGTATCTTAACTGAACCTTATTTTTCACAGAGGCCGCATCAACCAGCGATGCCGTATCTCTCATCACTTACGTGCAACAGCTGAAGAGGGAAGTACTAGCCTGGGAGAAGCAAGTCGATATCTATAGGGAAGCTCAACGCATTCTGGAGAGGCAGAGGCAAGTCAATTTAAACTTTATTACACTTACCATTAAGGCTCATAATCAATTGTAATGTTAATGTTTTATGTCTGTGAACTGTAATGAAAAAATCAAACTAATATGAATCTTATTTTCAACACACAGATTCCAATTCCCCGCGCAATGGCTGCACGTAGACAACATCGAAGGCGAATGGAGTGCATTCAATGAGATTATGCGCAGAAAGGATTCCTCTATTCAGACACAGGTATTAATCACGTCATAGTTTGGGTAAAAAAAAATCAATTATGTTATCGGCTTACTCACGTGACTGTTTGACGTCCTCGTCAAACTGTTTGAAACTAATCGGGTTCCTCGTCAAACAGTTACGTGAGTAAGCTGATGACATAATAATTAATTAAGCATTTCTAACTAAAGTTATAATAATTAAAAAAGAAATCATGTTTCTTTTTTCATGACAATACACTTTTCTCTACAGTTATCGTTCATTCCATTATTAAAATGATGGCAAATTTTCTCTCTTCCTTCTTCCCAGGTCGCGTCTCTCCAACAAAAGATCGTGGCGGAAGACAAAGCCGTGGAGGCTCGTACTCTAGAGTTCCTCACTGAGTGGGAACGTAGCAAGCCCACTGATGGGTCCACTAGACCAGAAGACGCTTTGGCCAGGCTCCAGGCCATGGAAACCAGATACACCAGGCTCAAGGATGAAAGGGATAACGTTGCTAAGGCTAAGGAAGCTCTTGAGTTACATGATACTGGTAAGTTCATTAAACCTTTAAGATAAAACACTTGAAAATAATTTAGAACATTCATCTAAGAAATCTTTCTTTGTTTGCTTAAAATAAAGTTTGGCATCTCCCAAAAAAGTTGTATTTGAAGTAACTACCAGTTTTGACTTCAACATCGATTTTTTTAGTCTACTTTTTTTAGTTTTATTAGATTTCCAAATTTTAGGCTCAAATCCTCAGATTCCTTTATAAATTACCGATAAATTCTCTTTTTTCGTATTGTAGGAAGCTCAATCAACAACGAGCGTATGACAGTAGCGCTGGAAGAGCTGCAGGACTTGCGCGGAGTGTGGTCCTCACTCAGCAAGATATGGACTCAGATTGACGATATCAGGGAGAAGCCTTGGTTGTCTGTACAGCCTAGGAAACTCAGGTACTTAATCTTATCCTGACTCATTTGCATTTTCAACTTTATTACAAAACATTAAAGATGAAAATTGAATGTCGGTACCATTTGAATGTGAAAAATATGGCATCTACTATGTATTTAATAATTAAGAAAGTGATTAATAAAATGTATTTGCTAGGCAACAACTGGAGGCGATGTTGAACGAACTCAAAGAGCTGCCGGCTCGTCTCCGTATGTATGACAGCTACGAATACGTGCGCAAACTGCTGCAGTCCTATACTAAGGTAAACTTCTATACATTCAACAAATTATGGTAAAAATAATACCTTTTAACGACGCATTCCAATAACCTACCTACCTAGAGGTAGAATTTTGACACATTTTGTATGGAGCTTATGTCAAAATTCTACCTCTGGTAGGCAAATCTACCGATAGGTAGGTTATTGGAATGCGCCGTAAATCTCTTTAACTGACGATAACAACCGATAAATCGGTTATTTACATTAAAAAAATGTTGATACTGCTTACCTATTATGCTTATTCTATTACGAGTATCCTCGACTATATTCGAGCTCAACCGGAGCCCTTAATCATAAATTGTGACAAACAATAACATCGATTATTACTATTAACTAACTAATAATTAAAATTCTTCCCCCATCTACCAGGTCAACATGTTAATAGTGGAGTTGAAGTCCGACGCTTTGAAGGAGCGTCACTGGCGCCAACTGTGCCGTGCCCTGAAGGTGGACTGGTCTCTGTCAGAGCTGACCCTGGGACAGGTGTGGGATGCCGACCTGCTGCACAACGAACATACAGTCAAGGATGTAGTGTCTGTCGCTCAGGGAGAAATGGCGCTTGAAGAGTTCTTGAAACAGGTCAGTTTTGTTACCTATTTACAAGTGCAATGAGGGTTTGTTCCCACATGAAACGAGGCATTAGTCTGGATCAGACTATTGTTGTGTATGTGATGCTTATGAATATAACCACAATACAGAAGAAAAACTGCGTTAAAAAAGCTAGAAGAAAGTTTAAATGATATTATGATTAATGGCGAGGTGGCTGGGCAACCGGCTGCCACGCAACGTGTAGTGGGTTCGATTCCCGCACGGAGCAACTCTTCATGTGATCCACAAATTGTGGTTTCGGGTCTGGATGTATGTGAACTTGTATGTTTATAAACGCACCCACGACACAATAAATACCCTAATGTTATTTTAAAAGAGGTAAATATTAAAGAATTAAACAGATTGGAGAGAATCCATGGTACACTAAACATGCAAGGTTTTTATAATATGATTGAATCTCAAAAACTGATCGTTCCTTCCCCTTAGGTGCGAGAATCCTGGCAGAGCTACGAACTGGACCTGATCAACTACCAGAACAAGTGCAAGATCATCCGCGGCTGGGACGATCTCTTCAACAAAGTGAAGGAGCATATTAACAGTGTGGCTGCCATGAAACTCTCTCCTTATTACAAGGTAACATTATTTACTTACATTATGTACTATTATTTACTTACATTATTACATTATGTACTAGTATTTTAATTAGAATAAGGATTATTCTGCCGTACTCAGAGACATTTAATGATTATTTAAAATATTATTTAGTAAAAAGTAGAAAACAATTGCTAAGGACTGGGTTAAGTAACCATTAAATGACTCTGAGTATGGTGGATAGTCATAGTTTCTTTGTAAATGTCTCAAGCCCCAAACAACTAACCGGAACATGACAAAAAGTTGCTAGGATTAAAGAACCTCTATCACATAACGTTTCTGAAAATTCTATAGCTTGTTACAACTAAAATGTGAACATACTTCTCTTATAAGCATTTTATTTGTATGTAGAGACCTTCCATAAGCACCAATCTCCTTTACACTTCTTTGGAAATTGATAATAACTTATCAATCATAACATTATTTTATTCATACCCAAGGTGTTCGAGGAGGAAGCTCTAACTTGGGAAGAGAAGCTGAACCGTATCAACGCTCTGTTCGACGTATGGATCGACGTGCAACGTCGCTGGGTGTACCTGGAGGGAATTTTCAGCGGATCTGCCGATATCAAAACTCTGCTGCCTGTTGAGACGAGCCGTTTCCAGAGCATCAGGTATATATTAAAATATTCTGTTTTAAAATAAAAAATGACACAAATAGGACTCTAACTCACAGCCTCTGGCTTAGATTTCGAGTTCAAAAACGGCATTAAGTCCCACTTATGTTATTAAATAAGTTATAAGAAAACTTTCAAATCTGTGTTAAATGAATTTAACTAAAATATGTTTACTTTAAAAAAACCTCTATTATTCCCAGGCATGTAGAATATTTTGTTATCATATTAACTGTTTCCTTTAGCTCCGAGTTCTTGGGCCTGATGAAGAAAGTCGGCAAGTCCCCGATGGTGATGGACGTGCTCAACATCCCTGGAGTACAGCGCTCTTTGGAACGTCTCGCTGACTTGCTTGGAAAGATCCAGAAGGCTCTCGGTGAATACTTGGAAAGGGAGAGGAGCAGCTTTCCGAGGTGTGTATGATTCTGGCGTTATTGACGTCACTGTCGTTTAATTCTGGCTTATATTAAGTGCACAGTTTTATATCAGACTCATTATTCTCGCGTGGTTTAAACAGCTGCTCGGTTCCTATTGATCTTAGCATGATGTTTTATGCCGAGAGTTTTGCAATTTGAGCCAGTAGTTCAGAAGATTAGCGCTCAACTAAACCAGCACTTCAATTAGACAGAAGATAAAGACTTGTTACTAAAGCGTTTTTACTTTCATTCTATTTGTTATATTTGTTTCATATGTGATATCAATTAAAACCTTTAACTTTAGGTTCTACTTCGTGGGAGACGAGGATCTGCTGGAGATCATTGGTAACAGCAAGAACATCGCTCGCCTGCAGAAGCACTTCAAGAAAATGTTCGCAGGAGTCGCCGCCATCATACTCAATGACGACAACACCGTTATTAACGGTATTGCTTCTCGTGAAGGCGAAGAGGTAAAGATGGCATTTATATGCTAAGCAATAATAATAATTATTGGAACCCCAAAATTTACTTCTTTGGTAATATTAATAACTGTAATTGAAGTCTGCGCGGTTGCGCGACGACTGGGCAACTGACTGCCGTGCAAGGTGTAGCGGGTTTGGTTTCCGCACAGAGCAACTGTTTGTGTCATCTACAATTTGTTGTTTCGGGTCTGGGACGCACCCATGATACAGGAGAAAATACAAGTGTAGGGCAAAGTTAAAAAAAGGATAGAAACAAATATCTACTCTTTATATTGTTTCTTCTTTGTCTCCCAAACCTCTTTAATTGTTCTTGTTTAGCTAAGACATTCGTTTCTTATTAAACTCGAGGTTTAAACCACCATATAAGTTGGTTAATAGCTTCATAGAGAAAAAATACTATAAAAACAGTTTTTTTTACAATTCTATTACTTTAATTCAATAAAAATGTTGTTTCTAGGTATACTTCACCTCACCAGTATCAACTATTGAGAATCCCAAGATCAACTCCTGGCTATCTATGGTGGAGCGAGAGATGCGCGTGACGTTGGCCTGTCGCCTCAAGGACGCTGTAGGTGACGTCAAGCAGTTCAAAGATGGAAACGTCGACCCTCAGAAGTTTATCGATTGGTGTGATAAGTATCAGGTAAGATTTAAAACTGGATTAACATTTATTAAATAGGTTCCCAATCTTAACACGTTTACTGCCATTGAGGTCACTGTTGACTGGAGTTTGCGGAGGATGGGTCTCACAGAGAACAGTTTTCTAATGGTAGTCAAAGGCTTGAGTCTAGTACCAAGACTAGCACGACTAGACCGCGCAGATTTTGAGAGGCACTTAACCATTTTTTTAAAGACTCATCACTACTTTTATGACCTGTCGAAGATTTTTTAATGAAAAAAACCGGTAAACGAGCTGACGGATCACCTGGTGGTATACTCACTCACACAATGAAACACAACGTAAGCGTTGTTTCACGTCGGTTTTCTGTCAGGCTGTGTATCACTCCGGTCGAGTATTTGAGTTATATGGTATGAGACAATTTAATAATAGTGAGGATTTTCGCAGTCATGTATCAAGATATTCTAAAATATTTAAAACGGTTTGTAAGCATGCTAAATCTCTGTACATTAGCAGTAAAATTAGAACCGCGGATAACAAAATAAAAACTACCTGGAACATAATTAATAGCGAGACAGGTAGAAATAAACAACGTAATTCTGAATTTAATTTAAATACCGAAAATGGACGCATTTGTACAGATATAAAAGTTGCCCAGGAATTCGAAACTTTTTTTAAAAATATTCCACTTAAAACTACGGAAGCCTTGAAATCATCTCCAACACTATCTATAGATATTCTTAAAAAGAATGTCGAGAAATGCTCAATAGATTTTCGATTTCAACACACAAACCCCCAAACAGTGATAAAAGCGTTCAAAGATATTAAAGTTAAGTCAACTGAAGATCTCTGGGGAATGTCGGTTAGGGTGTGTAAGTCTTTTATAGAGACTATAGCACCTTACTTAGCTTTAATTTTTAATAAAAGTGTAGATCAAGGAATCTTCCCAGACTTAATGAAACATAGTAAAGTTGTTCCATTGTTAAATCCGGTGATAGTGCGGAGCCCAATAACTATAGGCCGGTTTCTATCTTACCAGTGCTCAGTAAAGTGTTTGAAAAACTGATGCTTACTCAAATGCTGCATCACTTCAACACAAACTCTATCTTTCACAATCAACAATACGGGTTCACCAAGGGACGCTGTACAACTGACGCTGGAGTAGCTCTAATTAAGCGGGTGTTCGCCTCGTGGGAAGACGCACAGGATGCTATCGGAATATTTTGTGATCTTTCGAAGGCATTTGACTGCGTTGAACACGAGACTCTATTGCTGAAGCTGGAACATTATGGTATTCGGGGTATATCACTAAATCTATTGAAGTCGTACCTTCGGGATAGGCAACTTAAAGTACAAGTAAATAAAATAAACTCACCGGGTGCTAGCATGTCTATGGGCGTACCGCAGGGTTCAATACTAGGCCCATTCCTATTTTTGGCATATATAAACGACTTGCCCCATTTATTTCAGAATGAACCTCAGATGGTATTATTTGCTGATGACACATCATTAGTTTTTAAAATAAATAGACGAAAAAATAATTATGACGACGTAAATAATGCTCTAATGAAGGTTCAAAATTGGTTTACATCAAATAACCTAGTATTAAATGATAAAAAGACAAAATGTATTAGATTTGTTTTGCCAAATGTTAAGACTAACCAATGCGATGTATTATTAAATAGTCAGAAATTAGAATTTGTAAAAGAGACTACTTTCCTAGGAATCACTGTAGATGACAAATTGCAATGGGGTCCTCACATTACATCGCTAGCGGGACGATTGAGCTCTGCAGCTTATGCTATCTGGAAGATCAGACAGCTAACTGACATAGACACGGCAAGACTAGTATATTTCAGTTACTTCCATAGCATCATGTCGTATGGTATTTTGCTGTGGGGACAGGCTGCTGATGTTGAGTCTATCTTTATCCTACAAAAGCGCGCCGTCAGAGCTATTTACAACCTAGGTCGTCGCGAATCTCTCAGAGAAAAGTTTAAGGAGATCAATATTATGACCGTTCCATGTCAATTTATTTATGAAAATATTATGTATGTTAGAAAAACCTACATTTGTTTGCGAAAGTATCTGACAGACACAACTATCAAACTAGGCATAAGGATAGATTAAGTCAACCATTTTATAGATTGTCAAAAATAAGTAAGTCATTTATGGGATTCTGTGTTAAATGTTATAATAAAGTTCCAATGGAAATACAGAATCTGAATGAATCAAAATTTAAACTTTGTATTAAAAAAACGTTATGTAAACAAGCATACTACAAAGTAAATGATTACATAGAAGATAAAAATGCTTGGAGGCAAGCTGGTCCGGCTCCACAGGATAACGAAAAATTTCTGTAATATAACCATGTTATTTCGATGTGTTCTCTACTTTATACAATCATTGTAAATGTGAGAGCCCTGTAATTAACTAAAATCAAATTAGACTAGTAGAATGCATTTATGTCAGCTTGGAGTTGTCATGCTCACTCAAAGGTCTCATTGGCGGTGGCACGGGCATTGGATCGCTCGATTCCCTGCAACATGGTTGAGTTGGGCGGTGCTGGTGTACGTGTCATGTTCGTGAACGGGCGCTGTCAACTGGGACTGGTCAGCTCCGGACTGCATTAATTTTTATTGTCCTCTAGGTTATTTTCTTTTTCTATCGCTTCGACTGTATATTAGTTTTACATTGTTCTCACATAGTTGAAGTAATCGAAACAATGTAACCAAGAATTGTATTGTAAATCTGATTGAAAAAGAGTAACCTATGGAGTTTCTTGCTCGTTCTTCTCCATAGGAATCTACACTTTGGAACGAGCAAATAGCTTCACTAGAGGACTGACCGACAGACAGACGTTATTAATATTATTATATTTGCTTTGACGTTCAAAAGTGCCTTTCTGGTCTATTTGAAATAAATGATTTTGACTTTGACTTTGACTTTGACTTCGAGTGGACCAATTCATGCCGAAGCATGGCATTCCCATACTTAAGTTTACTATCGTACTTTCTCCTACAAAATAAGTACCTATATTTAGGTTTTTCCTTCGAATAATGTAAATCATAATGTTATGGCTTAATTTGTATGTCAATGTTAACAGGCACAAATCGTAGTCCTAGCGGCTCAGATTCTCTGGTCGGAAGACGTAGAAGCAGCCTTGGCAAGCGGAGGTGGAGAAGGACTGAAGCGAGTCCTGGCACACGTGGAGAACATGCTCAATATACTCGCCGACTCCGTGCTGCAGGAGCAACCGCCGCTTAGAAGGAAGAAACTCGAACATTTGGTAAGGCTTGAGACGATTTTCGACTTTGTCAACATAGTAATAAGGTTGAAAATTATTTACCCAACTGTACCACTTTTGACAATGATACAAATATCATTGCCAAAAGTCTGAAATGATGGCCAATTGTCAGCTGGTTAAACATACTTACTGCAATTTAATTAATAATTTGTTCTAATTAATTTTGTCCATTGGATTTTCAACTTCATGTCAAAGGTATAAAGTTGAAAATGTAATAAAGACATTTGATAGAAGGAAGTAGATTGACTTATCAACCACTATACCTCACTTTAGCATTACTAGAAGTGCTTATAATTATAATTATACCAACAACACACATCTTAATTCTTTATTCTACTTAATTTTTCTACCGTAGATCAACGAGTTCGTCCACAAGCGTACGGTGACGCGTCGCCTGATTGCGTCCGACGTGAACAGCCCGCGCTCCTTCGAGTGGCTCTGCGAGATGCGATTCTACTTCGATCCCAGGAACAATGATGTAAGTATTCACTACCTTTTCACAGCTGTTGTTTATCTAGCTGCAAATCTGAGCTGCGGGCTACCGGGGCTCCAGCTCGAAAAGCGGGAGTAGGAACGGGGTGGTTTTTAATCAGTAAGAGTCTGGCCTCTCGTCTCGTCCAAAGCGAGAGAAGTAATTTTTCCTCTCAAAAAAAAAACCTGCCAATCTGTTTTATTTTGAAGCATTTATGAATCAATGATGTTATATACCTAGAAATTGTTAAGTTACTTGCAACATATCGTAAGTTAAATATTACAAGATTTGTCTTTACTGTCTCATTGTTTAAATGGCTGGCATTTGCCGGCCTCTCCAGCTCGTTTGCTGTTTCCTGGTCCTACGACCTGTTAAAATTTTAACAACGTTCACATTACATTTTATTCCATTATTCTCCTTTAGGTATTGCAACAACTCACCATCCACATGGCTAACGCTAAATTCCTGTACGGCTTCGAATACCTCGGAGTACAAGACCGCCTGGTACAGACTCCACTGACGGATCGCTGCTACCTCACCATGACGCAGGCTTTGGAAGCCAGGCTTGGAGGATCACCATTCGGTATGTATGATAAAATAACCCTTTAACCCACAAGTAACTTAGGTATAAGCAATTGGGGGTGTCTATGTTCAGCAGTGGTCCTCTTGTGGCTGATATGATGAAAGATTGATACTGATACGCAGTAATTTCGAATGTGTACGTGATTTCCGAGCGATGGAGTTTCAAGTTTTATAAGTGACCCAAGCAAAAGCAAGCAATCATTATCGAAGTGTTCGAAAAGTCGCAACAATAGCATGGAGTCAGAAATCGTGTATGGCTCACTCCTATAATCAGAGAAGACTTAAAATTAGGTACTATAGTTGGGCCATTGCAAACATGTGAAATGTCACGTCAAAAGAATATGAATATACTGCACAATAAACATAAGTGTAAGCGAGAGATCTGATAAAAATCACTTATGACAGGTAGCCCGTTTGGAGGGTGTGGTCCAACTATAGTGGGACTATTTACTAATATTATTATTTATGCTACTACTTGATAAAATTATTTAGGTCCCGCCGGTACCGGTAAGACGGAGTCGGTGAAGGCTCTCGGCAACCAGCTCGGTCGGTTCGTGTTGGTGTTCAACTGCGACGAGACCTTCGACTTCCAGGCCATGGGCCGTATCTTCGTCGGTCTTTGTCAGGTAATTAAACATTAATTTAGTAAAGGATAAGTGAACATCTCCGTGATTTTGAACTTTAACACAATGTAATTAAGCTCACTTTTCTTTGATATCAAAATGTATTTAAGTATTTTTACTTTCCCCTACTTATCGAATATTTACATTATTATCCTCCTCAATCGTAACGGAAATATCGCCAATCCTTATCTTCTTATCCAAACCTTAGCCAAACCTTATCTTACCAATCAGCAAGTCATATGGGTATTAAAACTCATTTTCTCCCTTAGGTGGGAGCCTGGGGTTGCTTCGACGAGTTCAATCGATTGGAAGAGAGAATGTTGTCAGCCGTCTCGCAGCAAGTGCAGACCATCCAAGAAGCTCTCAAGAGTCACCAGGAAGGAGACAATACCAGTAAGTATCAATGACAAACGAATAATGATTACTTAATCCAGTCCTTAGCAATCGTTTTCGATACAAAATCGTTACTAAGGAATAGTTTAAGTAATCTTTAAATGTCTCTAACGCCCGAATACTGAAATGCTACTAAACTTTAAGTTGTACTTAAATATCGTGCTATATCTGTCATTTTATAAAGAATTGGTACAGACAGAACTAGTCTTAAGAGCGTCTTAAAATTGAATGCTGTTTGAGTATTTGGACGTAAGTGCAGCAGTTAATCTACAACGCTTTCCTAATGTAAATCTACAACATTTTTTTTATTTCTAGGCAAGTCCATAACAGTGGAACTGGTAGGCAAGCAAGTCCGTGTGAGCCAAGACATGGCTATCTTCATCACAATGAACCCTGGATACGCTGGACGTTCCAACCTGCCTGACAACTTGAAGAAGTTGTTCCGAAGCTTGGCCATGACCACTCCGGACAGGCAGCTGATTGCTGAAGTCATGTTGTTCAGTCAAGGGTTCAGGACTGCTGAGAAACTCGCCTGCAAGATTGTGCCGTTCTTCAAGTGAGTAGATTTTACATGATTCTTCTAGCAAGACTTTGTGAGAAAATAAGTGTGAAAATTACACAACTTTTTGCTATTACTGAACACTAAACAATGATGTTTCAAATAGTGTCTTTCGATTATGAGCTTTAACAACTACTCTGTAACATGTTACAGTTTTAATTCTTATATGGAATAGCTGTTAGTATCATACATAATCAGGTTTACATTTCAAAGTAACATCGTCTCGATTATTTTCTTCTTTTGTGTCTATAAAGTTATATTGTGTAAAATGTGGATGTAAAATATCATTGGTGTTCTTGCAGACTCTGTGACGAGCAGTTATCCAACCAATCGCATTACGACTTTGGTCTGCGAGCGCTCAAGTCCGTACTCGTATCTGCTGGTAACGTGAAACGTGACCGTATTCAGAAGATCAAGGTAAATACAACCTTATTCACAGTAGATATAAGTCATCATTTCCCATGGCTTTATCAACAGACATTATATGACAAGACTTGATAAAAAAATATTTCATTTTCTTGTCACAATAATGTAAGCTATTTGCTGAACATAATAAGGTCTAAAATTGGTTGATAGCAAAGTTTTATAGAATAAATTGTAACGTGTTTTGTTTGTTTATGCTCGGAACAAACAGAAACTAGAAAAATCTTTTCAGAATATGGTAAGCTATGATAACAATACGGTAGTTGACTTTTTTAAAGAAAAAAAGGAAAATGGCGCCGAATGTTTTCTACTTCAACCAACTTGTATTAATTTATCTTTATCATTTACTGACTAGCGATAGAAAGAGATGCAAAGTTTAAAATTCTATTTAGAACATGAAAACTTTGCTATCTCTTTTATTTTTACTTAACACATTGACAGCCAACAAAAATCAGTTGAAGGCAAATCCTCCGCTAGCGGCGGTCACTTCTGCCCCCCATGGCGTTTAATGTGTTAATTAGTAAAAGATATCGATAAATTGTATAAAGGGTAGAAAATTGGCACCAACGGTGATTTTACGAATATAAACGATTCTTTGGTAAACTCTAGCGCAATTAAACTCTATACAGGGTGAGTTTTTTTCATAGGAACTGATCCAAACGGATAAAATGTCTTAAAAAATCCCTAAATCACTTGTTAAAGTGCTATAAAAACTCACCCTGTTTATTTAAATGTCCTTTTCGCATGAAATTGGCTGGAAATATCTAAGTAGGCAATTTCCATTCCTTACATTATATTTATACAAACAATTTTCTAAATACGCTTCCTCTTAGCTTAAAAAAAAAAACATTTAAAAGTAGTCAACTGCCCTTCACTGTTGTGTGTCTTGACATGTCTGTTTTCTATAAACCTTATATAAATGTGCTTTGAACAAAAAACTGCCTTACCATCTTAGGAATAGAGTTTAAAATACTTTAGCATCGTTGTTGTATTATAGGAGAATCTGATTGAACGTGGTACTGAAGTTCCCGATGAGGCGTCGATTGCTGAGTCTTTGCCGGAGCAAGACATTTTGATCCAATCAGTGTGTGAGACTATGGTGCCGAAGCTAGTCGCTGAAGACATACCGCTGCTGTTCTCATTACTCAACGATGTCTTCCCTAACGTTGGGTATACTAGGGCTGAGATGACTGGTAAGTATTTTTTTATAATAACTATCGTGAGACATGCTAAATTAACTACAAATCATGGTTTACTTACTTACTTACATTAAAGCTCTACTTTAAAGCTTTAAAGCGGCGACGTCGCGCAGCCTACTGACGACGATGAAGAGTCCCTCTGTAACTTGACACTAGTAGAGCATTTCTCCATTAATGTGCGTGGGTAAGCCACGATTTTTAGTTGAGTAATAAATAAAATTAAGTATTTTGTGTAAAACATCCTCTATAATAGCATATTCAAAGATGCAGAATGCTTCAAACCTTAACATAGACGTAAACGTATGAAACGAAAAATAGCGTATGAACCAAAAACAAAACATATTTCTATTAGTCTTTTACTGTTTTGTTAATCGTAAAGTGCAAATCGAATGGAGGTTTAAAGTATGCAATACAGCATACTCAAACATTGCTGTTATCAAATATCTTTGCAGTAGTCCAAAAACTATTCGTTGTATATCTAATTGTTATCTAATGCATTTTTCGTAATGTCTCCTTAAATTACCGTCGAAACGTCACCTCACACATTTTCCAACAGGATTGAAGAATGAGATCCGTGCGGTATGCGCCGAAGAGTTCTTGGTTTGCGGAGAAGGTGACGAACAAGGATCCACCTGGATGGACAAGGTACCATATTTCACTAAACACCAGCTAATGAATGCCCCAATAATAAACTGGTCGAGGATATTAACTGATAACCATCATCTCATTGACTGCACAGTCAATCTGTTTGAACACCATCCATTTTATGCACGTCGTTTGATTATTAATTATTATTATTAATTTATATTAATATATAATAACATCCATAACTTATATAAATCATTTAACCGGATAGGTGATGGTGTGTCATGAGTTTTTTTTTATAATATATCTAAAAATGTAACTTGTATTTTATTAATAAATATTATATTTCATGCGACGATGATCATAACAATTTAACATTTTGCTTTATCCATGACATGAGGCTGGTTTTTACCCGACACTTTTGAATTCTTTTTTATATAATATTCTTTGATTACTTATAAGTAAAAGCCAGTCTCGTGGTACGCATATTACCTATTATAAATATCATAATACGGTAGTACGTGAGTGTGTATGCGTTTCCATGCTAACCCGCTATGGCACGTAGAGGCGCAGCGCGGCCACCCGCGCCCAGCACAGCACGTGGATCGAGAAGGTCAGTGGCCCGGGGCTGTGGACATGTGTGTTGACTCGGTACGGGGTTGGTGGCTCATGGAGTACTCGCCATTTTACAAAACTACATTAATCAATCTATGTATCTATTTATTTAGTTATGAAGCTTCAAAGTCAGCTTTTTCTGAGAATGGGTAATCATCAAACAAAGAGTCATTTGATGCCTCCCTCCCGCCTTGCCTAGGCGAGAAGGAGTTTCAGACTCTTACGCCCGAATACTGAAATGCTACTCAATTTTAAGTTGTAATTAAATATTGTGCAATCTGTTATTTACAAATAATTTCTTGGGACAGAACTATTCTTGAGAGGGTCTTAAAATTGAGTGACGTCTGAGTATTTGACTATTACTGATTAAAATCTGCCCTCGTCCAACACGGTAACTTTATAGTAACTTTATTTGCAACACTGGTTCAAAGTACCAGCTGCGTTGAGTACTCCATTAGCGACCAACAATAATATTTTCCAGGCACCATTCACATATGACGACTTGTAATTCATTCTAAGCTAACATCACACTACACCTGGTCGAAATGTCACTGATTCAATACTTCCTTATGTATTTTTGTTACAGTTTTGCTATTTACATTATAAATGTACGCATAAATATTGATGTTTACTCTACAGTACTCGAAACTAAACTTGTCCTATACTATGTTCAATGTTACTTCATTAGATATTTTTAAAATATCAACATTTATGCACTTTTTACAATGAATTTTTACGCATCCTTGTCCCAATCTACTCAAACTATTCACTGCTGAAACTTGTGGATTTTCCTAGTAAGTTCTAGATGAAACTTTTGGGCTTCTACGTTCCCTTACTTTGTGCAAAATGTCCTCTTTAGCTTCTTGTTTAGAGAAGTTCCTCTCTCTTTCTTTATAGTGTCTTTTGAATTTAACTATAACTTTACTCTTTTGTGCTAAAATGTATGTTAATTATATCCATAATTCCAATAACTCATTGTTTGCCGGAACATAGAACTCTACCCTTAGTACGAGTTTACTTTACGTTGAACGAAAATGAAATGAGAGCGCGTTCGGCGATCTGATTGGTTGGTTCATTCGCGCCTGCCAATCAGAATGCCAAAAACGTTCGTTACTGAGCAATCTGAGTCTCATATACTGGCAATCAAGAGGTTAATAAAGGAATTATGGATCTGTTTTTGGTTCAAGACTGACTGGTATAATAATGTGTGCAGGTCCTTCAATTGTACCAAATCTGCAAGTTGAACCATGGTCTTATGATGGTCGGACCTTCAGGAAGCGGAAAGTCTACTGCGTGGCGCGTACTGCTTAAAGCACTTGAGAGGTAACATTTCTATTCTTATTTAAGATATCAAAAGTAAATCGATTAGATCATCGATTAGTGAGTATGTCAAACGATTACATTTGTTTAAATAACTAAATGATATTCGTTACACCAGCTTCCACTACAAAGGTTCTGCAATGGCCGCTATATTTTGATCAGGGAACGACGAAGAGAACTCTGAAGTTACTCTAGCACTCAATATCAGTTTGCTTACATACTTTTATTTTCTATAGATACGAAGGCGTTGAAGGCGTGGCTCACGTGATCGACCCGAAGGCGATGTCCAAGGAAACACTGTACGGTGTACTGGATCCTAACACTCGTGAATGGACTGATGGTCTCTTCACACATATACTCAGGTACGTCGATATAGTACACAAATATTTGTGAAAACATAATTATAACAACGAACACAGTCGTTTATTTTTAACCGTTCTTAGTCAACATTGTGTGGTTCTTTAAAATACCTTTGGATATTTTGACCATCGGGGAAAACACTTTATTTTATTTTATGGTAACCATCAATGTCGCCTTACACTTGTGTCCTTCGTATACATGATGTGTAGTAAAAAGTGGTCCATTCTTAATCTATGAAAGTAACGAGTAATGACCTAGACATATGCTGTACTACTAATAAAGTACAGATAAATACTCCATGTTCACACAATAAATATCCAAAACCATTGTATCCAGGAAAATCATCGACAACGTCCGTGGTGAAATCAACAAGCGTCAATGGATTATATTCGACGGTGACGTAGATCCGGAATGGGTAGAGAACTTGAACTCAGTACTTGATGACAACAAGTTGCTCACATTGCCCAACGGAGAACGTCTGTCTTTGCCTCCTAATGTACGAGTGATGTTTGAGGTGAGTGAGATATTTGATTTTGATTCTTATTTTTATGGGGTTAAGGACCAAAATTGCAAATCCATTTCATTAATGTAGATTATTTATTTTGATAAAATATTGTAGTTGTAACTGCATGTTTATCACGATTGGCATAAGGTTCGAAATTGCAAATCAATGTTCATAAACGTATTAATTTCAGGTACAAGATTTGAAATACGCTACTTTAGCTACGGTCTCTCGTTGTGGTATGGTCTGGTTCTCACAAGACGTGCTGACAACCGAAATGATCTTCGAGAACTATCTTATGAGGTAAGCAACAAACTGTTTCATGAAGACCGTGTCATTATAACCGCTTCAGACTCAAAAATTGGCTCAAATTGGAAATAGAATGTAAGGAATTTAACTAACAAAAATTATCTCCTAGGTTGAGAAACATCCCACTCGAAGATGGAGAAGAAGATTCCTTCAGCATCGTGATGGCTGCACCAACTGCCGGTGGAGATCAGAACGCCACAGAAAACATTTTGTCTCCTGCTTTACAAGTAAGTTATGACCATTGCACTAATTTAAGGTAAAAAGCACTTCCAGCCGCTTATAAATAAGGTTCATATTCGTTTAACTTTATTCTTATCCACAGACTCAACGCGACGTAGCCTCTATTCTGCAACCCCTGTTCTTCGGCGACGGTTTGGTCGTCAAATGTTTGGAACGCGCGGTCAGCCTCGACCATATCATGGACTTCACACGCCATAGAGCGCTGTCTTCTCTGCATTCTATGCTTAACCGTGGTGTTAGGTAAGTGAAATGTGGTTAATCACTACTTAATTTTAAAACAAAGACCTCGTCCTTAACACATTGACCGCCGTGGTGGTCCCCGGTGACCGACGTTAGCGGAGGATTTCCTTCAAAAGTTTTCTATAGGCACTTAAAGACTTAATTTGTCTATCTGGCCGCAACTGATTAATTCAATCTACTATAAGTAGAGTGATCGGTGAATTTCAGTGTTTAATTTACCTATTAATGTGTGTATTAGAACTTATACTATACTATGTGGGACAATATCTCAATACTAAAGTACAACTTTCTTGCTAGCCTTTAGATACAAACACGAGAATATAATCTTTGAGTCAATACGTCCAAGTCTATAAGCCATTAACATCTATTGTAGTCAATACGTCCTAGACTATAAGCAATAATAATTTTATTAACGTCTATTGTATCCATTTTCCTTTTAGGAACATCCTCGCTTACAACCGTCAGCACCCTGACTTCCCGATCACAAATGAACAGTTGGAAGCTTACGTACCGAAATGGCTCGTGTACTCTCTGCTGTGGTCGTTTGCCGGTGATGCTAAACTCAAGGTTAGTATTAAACTGTAGGTGCCATTATATAAGGAGCTAGCGCTTGAAGCTACTTTATAACTGATTAAAATTAAACTGATTGGTCGGGATAGCTTGTTGTGCTGATGTCAGTTTCAGTATGCTACCTATTGCCTTTCACAAATAGTGATTCTTGTATGAGATTAATACATATATTACTTTTGAAATTGTAATAAATGTTTTGGTTCTAGGATCGCAATGAACTCGGCGACTTTATCCGATCTGCCAGCACCATGCAGTTGCCTAACTGTGGAGCTAACCAACACATCATCGACTTTGAGGTAAAATAAAAATATTATTTATATACACTCAGTCTTGTACATACATTAGTTTCTTTTATATCTCGTAAGAATTTCATTGATTTCGACATTTGGACAATGTTTTAGTCGCATCTAGATTTGTATTTAACTGTCTAGAAATAGGTAAATGATCAAATAATGTATCAGAGATATTGTAAAAAACATTTTTTTAAAAAGAGTAAGAATGGAGTTTCTTGCTCGTTCTTCCCCATTCGAAGCAACACTTTGGAACGAGCGCCTAGCTTCACTGACAGATAGACTGACGGACAATTCAATTTGACGTTTCAAAAGTGCCTTATTTAGGATTAATTGAAATAAATGCTTTGACTTTGACTTTGACTTTTATTACCCAGGTGGCAATAACGGGCGAGTGGGTGCCGTGGTCGGCCAAGGTCCCCCAGATCGAGGTGGAGACCCACAAGGTGGCGGCGCCCGACGTCGTGGTGCCCACGCTGGACACCGTGCGACACGAGGCACTGCTGTATACTTGGCTCGCTGAGCATAAACCGCTCGGTACGTGTGTTTTATAATTATTTTTATTTGTAATAGAAATTAAAAGGGTCAAAGCATCTTCAAATGTTGAGGTTGGAATTTTGCATATTATATTATACTATACTAGCGGACCCGACAGACGTTGTCCTGTCTACACGTTAATTTGAAAATTTTAAACTTTTTTTAATAAGCTAAAACATTCTGGACCTTTTTGATGAAAATTATTATTCAAATGTTATGACAATATCTAACGTCATTAATATTTGACACTGCGATGGTAGCGCCGTCCGTCGGATCCGATGTAAATCATTCCAAAATCAACAACTACTAATAAATTAAAAATTAATTAAAAAAACATTGTCCAGCGGACAAAATTGTGAATCTAAACCATTCTCAGATCCCCTTGAACACACACAAAAAATTTCATCAAAATCAGTCCAGTCGTTTAAGAGAAGTTCAGTGACATACACACTTACAGAAGAATTATATATATAATAAAGATATTGCATATTTTGTTTAGTCGTGATAATGCACAGTTAGCTAATGTAAGTCGTTTTAAATGCATTGTGGATAATAAGTTCTCTTTTTATTATACGGTATGTTTTCGCGTCTTACGAAAAAGTAAATTCTATATTTAAAAAATCTATATTAATATCAAATTACGCTACTAGAAAAAGAAAAGCCTAAACAAAAATATAACTTTCTTGACGTCACGCAGTCTGGTTAAAATCCACTCATTATGTTTGCTCTGTATAAACAAAATTCGCTCCTTATATTATAATATAATATTCTTTCCACAGTACTCTGCGGTCCACCCGGTTCTGGTAAAACAATGACCCTATTCTCTGCACTCCGAGCTCTGCCAGACATGGAAGTGGTCGGCTTGAACTTCTCCTCAGCAACTACTCCTGAACTACTGCTGAAGACTTTCGACCACTACTGCGAGTATAGGAAGACTCCCAATGGAGTTGTTCTGGCTCCAGTACAGGTGGGATTTTTTACCTTATTCTCTTGATTTAAAGTTCATATTTGTTTGATTCATTTTAATAGGAAACGTTTTCATAATTGATGGTAATATAGACCTTGGTGTATATATGAATAGTGACTATAATTGCATATTTGTTACAGCTCGGCAAATGGCTAGTACTGTTCTGTGACGAAATCAACTTGCCGGACATGGATCAGTACGGAACACAGCGTGTCATCTCCTTCTTGAGACAGCTGCTCGAACATAAGGGCTTCTACAGAGCCAGTGGTAAGTTTTCTGCCTATATTATTCAAAATTCATGCAATTTGTTTCCATATTCCTCACTGTCTGTTTTACTCACTCCTTCATATTCCTTATTCTTTTTCATAATTATACTCCTACTTTTATATTCACCTCTTCATCTTCCCACTTCTCTCGCTTCGAATATCCTCTCATTTTATTCATAGCTGGCCACGAAAAGTGACATATCTGTTTATAGGATCCACGAGACACATTAATAATGATGATTATTTAGTGTCTTATCGTTTCTCCGGTCAGATTTCCTAAACATTACACTATATCAATCCCAGATTACCTAAACCCACCCATAACTTTGTTGTTTACTCTAAAATTGTCCACCAGACCACTCGTGGGTCCACTTGGAGCGCATCCAGTTCGTGGGTGCGTGCAACCCGCCCACGGACCCCGGCCGGAAGCCGCTCTCTCACAGGCTACTGCGACACGTGCCCGTTATATACGTCGACTACCCTGGAGAGACTTCTTTGGAACAGGTACTTGTACTACTCAAATGTGTAAATCTAATAAAATAATGATTGATTATTGCTACATGACTACATGACTTTGACGCAGACGTCTAATTAATTTCCGGATCGACCAAAATAGTTGATTTTTTTTTTCACTCACACAAAATACTTATAAATCTCAAATAACAAATTTCTCTTAAAAACAAGCAATGCTTATTTCTTTTCAAAGTCAAATCATTTATTCCGTTTAAACCATGTATGGGTACTTTTCAAATTTGTCGACAAATAAATAAAAAATAATAATTTGTCTAGCTAGGCTAGGTGCTCGTTCCAGTGAGAAGAATCCTTACAGTGAGATAATCTACTAAATCCCACCTTTACTTGACAGATCTACGGCACATTCACCCGCGCCATGCTACGTATGCAGCCGGCTCTGCGTGGGTACGCGGAGCCTCTAACTCAGGCCATGGTGAAGCTATACCTCGCCTCACAGGAGAGATTCACTCAGGACATGCAGCCGCACTACGTATACTCGCCTAGAGAGATGACTAGATGGGTGCGGGGCATTTGCGAGGCTATTAGGTAAGATTATGATAATAATAATTATATTGTTGAGGTTTTAAGCCTACAGTCTCATAAAAAACCAGCATAAAACAATAATTGCGTTCTGTGATTGAGGTTACCGGAGGTTCAATCCCCCTCCCCCTTCTCGCATCCCTCATCCCCTAAATTCCAAATCGTTAAAAGACCGGCAACGCATTTGTAACTCATCTAGTGTTGCGAGTGTCTATGGACGACTGCGATTGCTTACTATCAGGTCTATCTATAATTTGGGATTTTAAAATCCATCATAATCTTCTCCTAATCCGGAAACCAATCGGAACCCAATGATCCCATATTTATCTTTAATTTTCATACATTTTATTAATTACTTCTACAGGCCTCTTGATAACCTGAACGTCGAAGGTCTAGTAAGGTTATGGGCGCACGAAGCCCTGCGTCTGTTCCAAGATCGTCTGGTCGATGACACGGAGAGACAATGGACTGACGAGAACATCGACAACGTCGCTATGATGTTCTTCCCAGGTAAACAGTGCAAATTGAACTTAATCCCATCGACTTTAAAGTACAAATTTGTTTGAAGTTTATTCAATCTTTGCCAAGTAAAAGATATTGAACTTTAATTTATAGACTTTAAAGTATAATTTTGTTTTACAGGTATTAACAGGGAGCAGGCATTGGCTCGTCCTATTCTGTACAGCAACTGGCTCAGTAAGGACTATGTGCCAGTACACAGGGATCAACTGCGTGAATATGTCAAGGCTAGATTGAAGGTATGTAAAATATATTAGAAAAATAAGAATTACCTTTTTTATATATCGATGTATGAAAGCTTATAGGGTAGATGACAAATTTTAATTTTAATGTCCGTCTTGTAGATTATTTTAAAATATTAGACAAGTATTTTTTATTTTCTTACGGATACAAATAATTTCGAAGATATATCGCTTTGAAATATCGCGTGACGTCACTTCTAAGTATGTTTTATACGTAGAAATTTGCTCCCACTTCCAAACTTTGACTCATTTTATATAAGTATTGCTATCTTATACGAGAAAATAAAAAAATACGTGTCTAAAATTTTCATTACTCAACTGACGAACTAAACAGATTTTTAATTTTCACACCCCCTCATCATCCTTATTCTCTATTTCCGCCTAGGTGTTCTACGAGGAAGAATTAGACGTGCCCCTGGTACTGTTCGACGAGGTCCTGGACCACGTGCTACGTATCGACCGTATCTTCAGGCAGCCGCAGGGACATCTGCTGCTCATTGGAGTCTCCGGCGCTGGTAAAACGACGCTCAGTCGCTTCGTCGCCTGGATGAATGGACTTAGCATCTTCCAGATTAAGGTAATTTGTGTTTAAAAATAAGACTTTTTACGATAAACAAGTTACTAAAAGATGTCTAAAGATGGTATTAAAAATATACTCCAAAGATCAAATTCAATGAGACAATGTTTTGAAGACAAGCATAATTATGTCTATGATTAAAAAAGCACCTAAGTTGATCAGATTACATTTAAGCATACTTAACAATAAAATGTGTAATAAACATAGTACTCTAATCAGCCTAAAATAAACCCAATATCTCAAACCATAAGGTCCATTTTTCAAAAATCTAATTTTTCTTCCTAGGTGCACAACAAATACACGGGCGCGGACTTCGACGAGGACTTGCGTTCAGTGCTGCGGCGCGCCGGGTGTCGGGACGAGAAGGTGGCCTTCATACTCGACGAGTCCAACGTACTCGACAGTGGCTTCCTCGAGAGGATGAACACTCTCTTGGCTAACGGAGAAGTGAGTTATACAGTGTTTTTTATAGAACTTATAGAACAAATGTAATACAGTGTACGAACGAGACTAAATAAACATTATATTTGGACTTCGATAATGTTATAAGAAACTAGAATTGACAGGTATGTAGAATATGATTACATTTTTGGTTATACTCCTTAGAGCGTGCACCATTACATTAGCTGTGCAACTTACGCTGAAATCTCAAATGAAACCTTAATGAAGCCACGGTATCTAAGTATTACTATTTATTTTATTGTGTTTATTACTATTTTTAGGTTCCCGGTCTATTCGAAGGAGATGAGTTTGCGGCACTTATGACTCAGTGCAAAGAAGGTGCACAGCGTGAAGGCTTGATGTTGGATTCCAACGACGAGTTGTACAAATGGTGAGTTCTATCATAAACAAACTCTTAACAGCAAAATAGTTTTATTATCCGGCTGTATATTTACCATGTTTATTGTTTTGATTGTACTGTTTAAAACAAAAGATAGGGCAGGTGCAATTATCCGTAATTTGTGAAAGCCACTCCCATACTCATGGAAAAAACTACAATAATTAATCTTTCCAATCTCTTATTAATAAGATAATCGAAATCCCCGACTTACAGGTTCACCGGCCAAGTAATGCGCAACCTGCACGTGGTGTTCACAATGAACCCGTCATCCGAAGGTCTGAAGGACCGCGCCGCCACCTCGCCCGCTCTCTTCAACAGATGTGTGCTTAACTGGTTCGGAGACTGGAGCGATGGTGCTCTGTTCCAAGTAAGTTATTTATTACTAAACAAAATTGTTTGACGAGGTGTTCTGGATAAAATAAATCTGAGGATGAGGTGTTCTTCTGTATAAATAATGTCATATAAATCATTATAGCATACTGTGACAAATGTATTTTAATGGTTTTAAATTATTGATACATCAATTCCAATTTAATTTGTCATCTTCATAGAACTTAAACATCGCTTTTGGGGGATCAACTCGATGTGACAAACAATGATATAGCATGCTGTAGCTATTGCAATTTCTGATTTAACATCAATACTACAGTGTCCACTATTTTGTCCAGTGTTACCTTACTGCTAGAGACATTTCCAAAATTCAGTAACACATATTTGATTCGTGTGACTTTTTTAAAAGAATCAATCTTTTATCTCCCTTTCTAACACTCTTACAGGTCGGTAAAGAATTCACTCAGCGCATGGACCTGGACTCAGCTGAATACACCCCGCCGGACGGGTTCCCGTCAGCGTGCGGCGAGGTGGGCGAGCGACCCTCGCACCGCGAGGCCGTGGTCAACGCCTGCGTCTATGTACACCAGACCTTACATAGGGCCAATGCTAGTCTCGCCAAGAGAGCCAACCGTACTATGGCTATTACACCTCGGTAAGTTGAAACACCTTTGATTGTAAAGAAGAGCACTGTAAAGTTGTTATAAATCGAGAAGTTTTTCTTTGTCATTCATTGTCAAACAATGTAAGAAATGAATACTATACTCAATATTCTGGCCAGAGTAAACCAGCATAATTGTTGCAAACATAAAAAAATACTTGCAGTTAAGAAGAATGATGGATTTATTTATCAACATTTAGTTTTTCAAACACACAGTTAACAGTTTCACAGTAAACAGTTGCACAAATAAAGATGTCAGTTTAAAATCCCTATCTTTTCAAACAAGTAATATAACAATCTATATCAATTCATTCCAGCCACTACCTAGACTTCATCCAACAAATGGTGAAGCTATACGCGGAGAAGCGAGCGGACCTGGAGGAGCAACAGCTGCACTTGAACGTCGGTCTCGGCAAGATCGCGGAGACTGTCGAACAGGTTGAAGAGATGCAGAAGAGCCTCGCTGTCAAGTCACAGGTATACTTTCCCAATGTTTTTCGTCAAATTGTACTTAGAACCCTAACAGCTGGACATCATTAGTGGAGAGATCACAAAAGCTGAGGCCCAGTTTTGAACAAATTCTTGTTGGGTTTTTAAAATGAAAGAATAGAGACTATAGGAGTTTACATTGTATGTTGGCCAATATTCCATGAGGCGAATTAACGATAGACAAAAGTAAGTACATATTACAATTCAACTCTGGTTGTAGTGCCAGAGTTTAATGGAATTGTATGTTTAATTCTACGTTTTTAATACAGGAACTGCAACAAAAGAACGAAGCCGCTAACGCCAAGCTGAGACAGATGGTGAAAGACCAACAGGAGGCTGAGAAGAAGAAGGTTGAGAGTCAAGAGATTCAGGTATGGACTATTTATCTTCTACTTTTTCTTATTTATTATCAAAGCATTATGCTCTTTTACAAATGGCAAGTGCAACTCACTGCTTACCATTAAATGTAAGCGTCTACAGGCCCGCTGATCAGTGGACGCAGTTGTATAAGTTTCCATACAAGACAAACTGAAATCCGTTGCGTGGGATACGTACGATGCGGGCCTGTGGTTGCGTACTTTAAGTGGACATGATTATACCTTCCCTAATCGCTATGAAAAGCAACTGACGACGATCCTACGACCCTACGATCGTCGTCCGTTTCTTTTCATAGCAACTCAAGCAAGTTGCTACTACTAGCAACTTGCTTAAGTAATTAGTCAAGCTTAATATCTTACCTAATAAAGTAACGTGATGACTCCTTAGCTCATCCCCTATATCCTATAACACACATGGGATTTGTAACTAATAAAAAGTGGGTGATTCATTGAAAACCGCGTACCAACACCATTTAAACCTACAGAGAAATATTAAGGAGCAGCCTTAATTTTATTTCTCTGCAGGTCTGATATATATTTCTAAACTACTGTTTATAATACAGGTGGCTCTAGAAAAACAAACGAAGGAGATAGAAGCGAAGCGTCGCGATGTAATGGCCGACCTCGCGCAAGTGGAGCCCGCCGTCATTGAGGCGCAAAATGGTTTGACTCTTTACAATACTCGCATGATAATGTGGTATCCTTATATTTATGTACCGGTTTTAGTTACAACTAGACTTTATTTAGCAAGAATAAAAGGACTTACTTGATGTTTTATTAGAAATTTTACTGTGTAAAGTCCCTTTATTGGCTTTAAAGAAATATATATTGACGGGTGATTAAATTAGGTCACTTCTTGTTTCTATGTGTATCTATTATTAATGAAAAGTTAACTTTTAAAATGTTGAGTACTATTGTTTTGGTAAGTGGCTTAATTAAATGTTCGTCACTATATTGTTCTAAATAAAGTACTTCTTTATAATGTACTCTTGTTTGAACTAAAACCGGTACGATTTTATATATCCATTTCGTTTTTTGTTTTGTCCCAAGAACATGGGCGATGACGTTAGTCCATTTACTCGTTTAGTCACTGTTTCATAACCGTTGGTGTAGTAGTTTGTTGCTGACCTAACATTTGAATTTTGCAGTCACAAGAAAGATGCCTCGATTTTTGTAAACATTTATTTATTTTATCATTTGATTTCTGAATGCAATAGTGTGCTAAGTTGCCTTATATTTGTTTCTTTATACAATCAAAAGTAATTCAGATATCAAGCACGTATTTATAGCAGCGTCGTTATAGTCATGATATCAAACTTCATTGAACAAATAAACACAAGTTTGAAGTACATATAATATCAATAAATAAATGAAGTTTGAAAAGATCATGAGTGTAACGACATTTAGTATTAAATTGGAAGCGACTTCCATACGACAGCGGTCCGCTCGATCAAGAAGCAGCAGTTGGTGGAGGTGAGGTCTATGGCCAACCCCCCCTCCGTGGTCAAGATGGCGCTGGAGTCCATCTGCACCCTCCTGGGCGAAAAGGGGGACACTTGGAAGAGCATCCGATCCGTCGTGATGAAGGACAACTTCATATCCACCATCGTTAACTTCGACACAAAGAACATCACGTTAGTTTTTACAATTATTTCCATGAGATAGCATGTCGTAGTTTGTTGTATGGCACTATGGTCGCTTCCACTCTTCTAGCTGTTGTCTGTACCCAAATAGCTATGAACGCTACGGGTCAAGAGTGTAGTGTCTAGAAGTGTCTGTTCTATGTACTTGATGATACTCTGTCGTGCACCTTTTCTAACATTTTTTTCTTTTAAAACGTGTATGCGTCGGTTAAGCATACGTGGTGCGAAACACGACATACTATCTCAACAGATTTTTGAAAAAAAAAAGTATATTTTTGATATGAATGTAATGTTCTAGAGATCAACATCCTAGATAGCAACTAGTATTTCTTAGTTTTAATACCATAGTCATATTTATTGGCAAAAACATTACCTACCTTGTTACTTTTGATTGTTATGTTACGCATAAACTTTTTGATATATATTTTGTAAGTTTTTACACAAAACAGAACATTTTATTGTATTCGATACGTTTCTTATACGTTTTTCTTTATTGTTATTGAATGAATTTTATAGATAAATATGTTGTTGTAAATAAGCTAAGCTCGCTTGCATTATGTGACTGTTGTTATTAATATAGAAAAAAAAACGTAACGCTGTGATCACTGTAATGTAAAATGGCATCTATGTATTGTAAGGCACACTAATATACAGTGAATACTCGTGACTAACCCCGCTAAGCATCGTCGTGATACATTTAACATTTTTGTTTTAACATTACGTATTTAACCGTTTCTTTTCAGAAATTAAAAAATAAACCGTTTATTATTTATGTTATTGCGTACTAGGGCCGTGGGAAATTGTTATTAATTCATTGAATAATATGGAAATGTTGAGTGTCAAGGAATTGTTGACAGTTTCCCCGGGCCGTGCGCCGGTAGCTGCGGTATACCCGTGATGTAATATCGGCCGCCGCATGTGTCACAGAAGCAGCTAAATGCCTTTTTTGTTTCTCTCTTTTTTGTACTCTCTCGCTCTCGCTTCGTGCTGGTGACGGACGCGACGCGACGCACTGGACTGGCGGCCATCGTATACTGCAAACTGGACCGTGTAACGTACAGCGGTCAAATCTATAAAGAAGCAGCACTTGGTGGAAGTGAGATCTATGGGCAATCCGCCGGCGCTGGTCAAGGTCGCTCTGGAGTCCATCTGCCTGCTCCTCGGGGAGAATGCGACGGACTGGAAGGCCATCCGCGCCGTCATCATGCGGGAGAATTTCATCAACAGCATCGTCTCCAATTTCTCCACCGAGGACATAACGTGAGCACCGCCGCTTGTTTTCCACCCCTCCCACTTGTCCCTCTGTTTTGTTTGGTGGTGGTATGTAAGGACTTTGATCTACGGATCACGGAGTATTCCAATGCTAGTTCCACACGATTTTTATACACAACGTTTTCTTTTATTATATGCTTCTTTTAAACTCAAATAAAAATAAAAATCGCGTGCAATTTGCATAGAAAGTTAGGCCAAATTTTATGCTTGCTGCATGCTTCTCGCATGGTATGTTCATTTTGTATGCATTTTATTGACGTTTTAGATGCACGCGCATGTATCGGTAATTGGTACGTATGTGGTGGTAGGTTGATACTTTAGACTACACTTAGACATTGAACAAATTAATACAACAAGTAGATGATTAATCTCTAAAACAGCCGTTCCATTCTCAATAATTTAATTTATTAATTACACACATAACGATCTGTACTAAAAGTGCTGTGAAAGATCAGCGCCAGAATACACAATACACCATACTCGTACATTACCTCGACATTGAAGAGACAGGACGCATGAATGTATTTGCCAATAAATAATGTTCGTGTCGAACCGCCGCCGAGAAACCAATTCACTATCGACGGTGAAACAGCTTGTTTTGTTTCTGTTTAATATTTTATGTTTATTTTGTTTTGTTTGCTATCTGATGTGTCCTTCGAGCAGGGGAAGGCAATGTGTTTATCTCTAGAATCTTTGTCCGCTGTGTGGGTAAGTGACGTCCTGTTATATAATTTGAGTGAGGTAAATACGGAATAACGAGATTGCATGGTGGACGCGGTTGCAGTGTAAATTGGACTGACGGTCAAATTCATGTTAAAAGTATTAAAACAACTGACACTTTAAACAAACGCAATTCAATCAAAATACTTACACATAATATGCACTTAAGCTTCAAAATCTTTAAAATTAAATTCCCACTATTTTTTTTATCTACACGGGCATATCTTTGATACTTTCTTTTTTAATATAATAGATATTCACACAAACATGAATTCGATCGGCAGCAAGAACACCGTGTCGTACATACAAGTGGAAACTTCTGGTACAAGGTCCAAAGTCATTCATTGAGATGGTCTGGTTCATTGACATTGCACGATGCACGTAATAAAGTTAAAAATATCAACACTAGGAAACTGAACTTAATATTAATCACATAATTGTGTGCTGCCAGTGACGATGTTCGCGAGAAAATGAGGACCCGTTACCTCTGCAACCCTGATTACAACTTCGAGAAGGTCAACAGAGCCAGTATGGCTTGTGGTCCTATGGTCAAATGGGCCATCGCTCAGGTAAGGAAACAAAACCAATTAAATAGTATATAAATTGTTTAAATAACTCCAAAAACTTATTAAATAATTATTATTATTATTCCTAATTCTTTCTCTTAGATTGAATACGCAGACATGTTGAAACGTGTGGAACCGTTGCGCAATGAGCTCAAAGCTTTGGAAGACCGCGCACAGAGCAATGTGACGGCTGGCAATGAAGTCAGTGAGCTGATCGCACAGCTGGAGAAATCTATTGCGTCATACAAGGAAGAATACGCTCAGCTCATTAGCCAGGCTCAAGCCATCAAGACTGATTTGGAGAATGTTCAGGCTAAGGTAAGAACATACAGGCACTTACGCCTACACAATCTTCTACCTGAATTAACTCCCCCTAAACCTTACAAATATAAAGACTATAGCAGCTCAAATAATTCCGGAGCTGCGGACAACCTAGCGGGGCTCCAGCTCGAAAGGCAGGAGTAGGAACGGGGTGGTTTTTAATCAGTAAGAGTCTGACACTCTCGCCTCGCCCTGGCGAGAAAAGTCATAGGATGATTTTTCCCCTTAAAAAAAAGGTCAAATAATTACCGGTTTTCATCAATGGATAGCAATTTTTGATAAAGGTGTAAATGTACGTGTTATTTGGAATAATTTGAGAACCGCAGGTAAATCTGCTTATGTTGTAAAATCGTTTCTAATCATTTCATTTAACCAGGTGGACAGGTCCATTGCTCTATTGAAGAGTTTGGTGATCGAGCGTGAACGTTGGGAGTCTAGCTCGGAGACATTCCGCTCACAAATGAGCACTATCGTCGGAGATGTGCTGCTGTCTGCCGCCTTCATTGCTTACGGTGGATACTTCGATCAACACGTGAGTATACATGTCATATTCCCTTGTTACAAATACCAAAGTAATTTGCGCAAACTTTAATACTTTGCGCACTACTGTTTGCGCAAAGACTGATAGTTTTGATTCTCACATGAAATAAATCTTAATGTGAATGTGAATTTGAACCGTAATGCCATATGTATGTTTTAAATTGCTTAAAAAATTAGCAATTATGCATACTAAAGAAATTGCGCAAAGACAACAATATAGTTTGCGCAACTTAATAATGATATTATATAAATATTATTTATTACTCTCCAGTACCGTCAAAACCTGTTCACTACGTGGACAGCACACTTGGCGGCTGCGAACATCAAGTACCGCGCAGATATTGCTCGCACGGAGTACCTCAGTAACCCAGACGAGCGACTGCGCTGGCAGGCAAATGCACTACCTACCGACGAACTATGCGTGGAGAACGCTATTATGCTAAGGGTAAGTAACATTCAATATTAAACCTTATGTTCTGAGTTATTAGTTTAAAATTAGTGTGTTTGATGATTGACTATACAATATCTACAGCAAATATATGTTATGGTTTATTTTAGCGCTTCAACCGCTACCCGCTGATCATCGATCCTTCTGGCCAAGCGACAGAGTTCATAATGCGAGAGTTCAAAGAACGCAAGATCACAAAGACCTCGTTCCTCGACGATTCGTTCAGAAAGAATCTGGAGTCTGCTCTGCGTTTCGGAAACCCGCTGCTCGTACAAGTAAGTAGTATAACTTCATTATAATTATTATAACAGATAAAATCATAACTTCGGGTCGGGCATAGTAAAATTGGGCTATTTCGCACCTTTCAAAAATTTCTCAATAGTAGCACAGAGGCTAGAATTGTGCTCAGAACGTGGTAATAGGTTCACCCCTATATATGTATAACGGCATTACGTGCCATAGTGTGCACCTCTGCCTACTCCATCGGGGATAAAAGACGTGACGTTGCGAAATCATAAAAAAATATGTCAATATGCGTGTATGCGCAAGTTGCGCAACTTTTTGGGATACTTTGTGCAATGTGCTATGCAATAATTACTTTTATTTGTTGACATTAAATATCAGTTATTATACTCTACTTACAATTTATCAGTTACTTTTTATATAGTTATGACTTTATTAATTTCTTTGTTTCTATAGGATGTAGAGAACTACGACCCGATCTTAAACCCTGTCCTGAACAGAGAGCTCCGTCGTACTGGTGGCCGTGTGCTCATCACTCTCGGAGACCAGGACATTGATCTCAGTCCGTCATTCGTCATCTTCCTTAGTACCAGGTAAATTAACTGAACACAACATAAAAAATGTTGCTTTGTGTCATAAAACTATAAAAAAGACATACATATAATTAATTATTTAATGCCGAATTAGAATAAAAATATAGTGAACTACTATTGAACAGTTCCAATTTAAGTTTATTTGAAATCTTTTTACAAAGAAAAGTTATAGGTGGAACATGGTTTTGACTTATAATGAGATCATGGTATTGTTACCTATAGTTTTGTGAGGTATTTATGTAAACCCTTCACTTCCCTCTAGGGACCCAACTGTAGAGTTCCCTCCGGACATGTGTTCTCGAGTGACGTTCGTGAACTTCACGGTGACGCGGTCCTCGCTGCAGTCTCAGTGCTTGCACAGAGTGCTCAAGGCTGAGAGACCTGACATCGATACCAAGAGGTCCGACCTGCTCAAACTTCAAGGTAAGCTCATGATGCTCTGATTGCAAATGCAATTTTCGACTATAAGGCTACGTAAACATCATCTTCACATCAGCCACACTGCTGAACATAAGCTCAACCTGCTCAGCAGTGGTTGATGTGATGATCCCCCAGCATATGACAACAGCCGGAGCTGTGGACTGCCCTGTGGGTTATCGGGACTCTGGCTCAAAAAGCAGGAGTAGGAACGGGGTAGTTTTTAGTCAGTAAGTGTCTGACACTCCCTCTCGCCTCGTTCAAGGCGGGGGAAGTCATTGTATAATTTTTGCCCCCTAAAAAAAGAGAAAAAAGCATATGACTTCTAGATCAGAATGCTGCACATGCATACATATTAAAAATATATATTCCTTAATTGTGAAAGTTACTATGGCTGTATCAAATGAATATATCAGTAGTTAGATAGTTAGTTAGATCGTACATTAACAATTACCTGATCTAAGCATGATGATATAGTCCAACCATTTCAGTATAAACACAATTTCTAAATAATGCTATATAAAATCCTTCTTTCCTAGGCGAGTTCCACCTACGTCTACGTCAGCTAGAGAAGTCTTTGCTCCAGGCTCTAAACGACGCTAAGGGTAAGATCCTTGATGACGACTCCGTCATTGCGACCCTCGAGACCCTGAAGAAGGAAGCCGATGACATCGGACAGAAGGTTGAGGAGACTGACAAAGTTATCGCTGAGATTGAAACTGTCAGCCAACAATACTTACCGTTGTCGCAAGTAAGTATACAAGAAATAAGATTTTCTTATCATTAGTTTCGTATACTTTTGTGAATTTGATTTGTTAACTAAAAATCATGGTTTACTCACATAAATTAAAGAGAAAAGCTCTACTACTTTCGAGTCACAGAGGGACTCTTCATCATGAGCAACGTACGCAGACGCAGCGACGTCGCGCAGCCTACTCATTTATTGTCTGCATTTGATTTTTAGTTCATTTAGTATGTCTCACGATAGTTGTTATAAAAAAATAATTTGTACTCAATAGATACCTGTTTGGGTGCTTATACTTGCAATATTGTGGTCATAAGCAGTTAATAAAGATGCAACAATAGTCTGATACACTTCTACATAAGCTACCTATAAAGTCATTGACACAAGATCACTAATTAACATCCACCCTTCCTTCCAGGCTTGCAGCAGCATCTACTTCACGATGGAGTCGCTCCACCAGGTACACTTCCTGTACCAGTACTCCTTGAAGATGTTCCTGGACATCTTCAGCTCCGTGCTGGTCTGTCCCATGCTCAGTGGTATCACTGATTACACTGCTAGGCTCAAGATCATCACTGAAGAACTGTTTGCTGTAAGTACTTAAAACGTAGATGTTATAAATTATAATTATTATTTTTACTTGGTTTATTTTATATAACTTAAAGTTAATATTCACATCGTACAATTTAGATATACTTTTTTTTAATCAAGCAATGACGATTTACGATATTATATTCTGATGTGCGTCATCTGATAATGACGCTAGTGATGCGTAAATTCATGATTATAAACCCAATTCAGCTTAGTGGCAAAGGTTTACTAAAGTCTTGTTGTTAACAAATATTTTATTCCATACAGCAAGCCATTTTAGCCGCCTATCTATATAAAAACTAAAATTCTTTAGCTATTCACATTACAAACAATTTGTAAACCATGTCTTCTTTTACCAGGTGGTATACGAGCGAGTAGCGCGTGGTATGCTTCACACAGACCGGTTGACCTTCGCGCTACTGCTGTGTCGCATACAGCTCAAGGGTACCGGCGCTGAGGATACACTAGACCGGGCCTTCAACGTCTTCCTCGGAGGCAAGGAGGGCTTCGTCTCTACTACTGACCCTATCGAACCTCTTACTCACGCGCAACACGATGCTGCTGCTAGACTTAGCTCTAGGTAAGTCATGTAAAGTATTTACTGTATTTAATTGCGGAAGGAATGTATGTGTCTTTTATTGTGTCAAATAGTAAATGTGTGTTTTTAAGAAGTCGTAATTTAATTAATATAACAAATACCTAGAGGGGATGTAAATGATTTGATTTGAATTTCACAAGATCGGTCTATGATGACATCCGGTCGTGTATGATGTCCAGTGTTCACCACTAATGATAATGCTTTTAACATCACCTATTCACAGTCAAGTCTGACTAGAAATAAATGCTTTGCAGTTGAATACTTTTATTGCAAGTCCTAGTTGCCAAGCAGTCCGTTTGACTACAACCTTAAAAAATATACCTGATAATAGTTGTGTTTAAATATATATTGGTCGTATAGAATGTTATTAATAAGACTTTGTATTGACCAGGATGCCCCACTTCCGGCGCCTGCTGTCGAAGGTGAGCGAGCTGCCGGAGCTGTCGGCGTGGCTGTCGCAGGCGGCCCCGGAGCAGTGCGTGCCCACGCTGTGGGACGGGGAGCCCGCCGCGCCGCCCGCGCCGCATACGCTCGCCATGTACCGGCTACTGCTCATACAGGTACCCTTGGTTGCACTACCATCGGTTTATCACACACAATAGACATCTACTATTCAACATAGGCTTTCTCTAATGACTTTCAAATCCGCTGGTTGAAAGCGACCTGCATTCAGCGGCAAATCTATCTCCTTTACTGTGTGAACATAAGACTTATACGTGCTCTGAATGGATCTTAACACTATTAACTTAAACTTGATGCAAACCTTATTAATATTCCTATCACACTCCTTGTATACTTACTCTATTGATGACAACTTTCATATCTCACACTTATAATTTTCAATTTTGATTGTAAAAGTATTTGTGTCAAAAAAAGGTTTTAACACTACTACCACACGAGTTTTCAGAGACATCACCTAATTAATATGTGGCCTTAACCGTTCCTTATTAATTTTATCTTATCTCTCAAATTTTATCCTCCCTTCCCTTTTATCCTCAGGCGTTCCGTCCGGACCGTGTAATAGCAGCAGCAACACAGCTGGTGACAGCAGTACTGGGTGCCGGGTACATGGCTAAGGCGGAGACAGAGCTGGACTTGGCTTCCATCACCGAGACACAGCTCAACGCTACCACGCCCGCGTTATTGTGCTCCGTACCTGGATACGATGCTAGCGGTTTGTGCTATGATTTTAATGATACTATTAATATTTATTTATAAGTAAAATTATTGTGTTGACTGAATCTTAAGTAAAATTTTGGTAATAATTAATTGTTGTATTATAACTCTCATGAGATATATTAAATTATTCTCTCGCTATTTGACGAAGTAACTCGATCAACTACGAGCCACATGTTCATAAATGTGAATTTTGTCTACACCTAAATACCTACATAATGCTTTATTGTTATCATAATAAGAAACCAAGAACGTTTCTACATCTCCATTTATTTGTAAACAGGTCGTGTCGACGACATGGCAACTGAATTGAACAAGCCACTGTCCAGCATCGCTATTGGTTCTGCTGAAGGTTTCAACCAGGCGGAGCGAGCCATCAACACTGCGTGCAAGACTGGACGGTAAGTGCAATAAACACTTACCGCCTTACTCAGTCATTTAATGGTCACAAAATCGTTACTAAGGAATAGTTTAAGTAATCATTAAATATCTCTGAGTGCAGCAGTTAGTGTATGGAGAAAACCATAAAAAGTTTATATATTTTACAACCAGAACACATCTTTTGCTACATGAAGTGTGTCTGTCTATGTACATACAAAGTCCCTGATATTTTAATCTTCATATTAATTTCATCATCATCAGCCGGAAGATGTCTACAGCTTATACCCGAATACTCAAACGCTACTCAATTTTAAGACACTCTCAAATGTAGTACTGTCACTATAAATTCTTGATAAAATTACAGATAGCACGATATTTAAGCACAACTTAAAATTGAGTAGCGTTTGAGTATTTGGGCGATAGTCTTCCACACTGAAGGAGCACTCGCCGTTACATTAATATATCTAAAGCCGGGTCCAGACGAGTGTAACGTGTAATGTAACATTACGTGTAATTTAGCATCAACAGTGTGGACGGCACATGAACTCAAAGCGAATTGTGAACGCGAAAATATTTCAAAAGCTGTTTCCACTCAGTTGCGTCTTTGTGTTCGCGTGAAAAACCGACAGCCGATGGATCAACCGCGAGCGCCGCGCGAGCGTTACATGTAATGCTCGTACTGCCGTCCACACGTAGAATTCGTGTTACATTACACGGTGGATTACGTTACACGTTACACTCGTCTGGACCCGGCTTAATATCTTGTTGTAATCCACAGCTGGGTAATGCTAAAGAACGTGCACCTAGCCCCCGTATGGCTGGTGCAGCTGGAGAAGAAGCTGCACTCCCTGCAGCCACACCCCAACTTCAGGCTGTTCCTCACCACGGAGATCAGCCCCAAGTTGCCCGTCAACTTACTGCGGGCCGGCAGGGTACTGGTGTTCGAACCCCCGCCCGGTATCAGGGCTAATCTGCTCAGGACTTTCGCTACTGTAAGTGGGGCTATAAGCTAATTAATTTCGTGACTGATACCTATATTAATTATTTTATGGTTTAATAACGTAACTATTTGACGAAGTAACTCGAACGGCTAGCGAAAATCAGTTGGCTGCGTGACGGTCACCATCTCGTTTATTGACTGTGAGCCCCTGTTGTGGCTTGAAATTAGTCAGTATACCTCGGCAAACAGTTACTTCAGTAAACCGTAAACCATAATTAATTTAACATTTGCATACACCCAGGCATTCACTGACTGAATGAAAGTATGTATATTTGTTTGTAAATAGAATCACTGATGTGTACGTTTTTATACAGGTGCCGGCAGCGCGTATGATGAAGCAACCATCGGAACGTGCAAGACTGTACTTCCTACTGGCTTGGTTCCACGGTAATATTCTACTTTATTTAATTTAAGAAAATCAACATATTTATCTGTATACACTTAAACATAAAGTTTATTTTTCTGTAAACACAAATACTTCTTGGTACTAATGGTTCTTCAGAATAATAATTATATTATTTTTGCTTTGTTATCTAGGTATCGTACAAGAACGTCTGCGCTATGTGCCGCTCGGCTGGGCCAAGTACTACGAGTTCAATGAATCGGATCTGAGAGTTGCTTGCGACACTCTGGATACTTGGATCGATGCTACTGCTATGGTCTGTTTTCACTATATCATAATGAGTACTATTAAGAGAATTATTCTTTATTTAAAGAATAGTGAAACAATACTATTTCATTCATCATTCTTACTACACCTGCGTCTTGCTAATGATTAGAACAGTCTATAAATGTAAAACGCAATCTAAAAATGAATAACCAAACCCAAACTCAAGTTATGAAGGTTCAAAAATACGACGAAGCGCTTCGAGAAAAGGTAGGTAGTGCCCTTGCGCTTGCGCTTCGCTTGGCTCGTCTTGGCGGGGGCACTGCCGTGCCCCCAGATTCATCATTTACAATATTTTTAATATAAACATTCCCCATTTAATCCAGGTAAACATTTAACAAAAATACTACATACAATTAATATAATTTCCCACCCAACAGGGCCGCACCAACCTACCACCAGAGAAGGTACCGTGGGAGGCACTGGTCACTCTCCTCTCCCAGTGTATCTACGGAGGCAAGATCGACAACTCGTTCGACCAACGTCTGCTGCACTCCTTCCTCTGCAAGCTATTCACGCCGAAATCATTCGAGGCTGACTTCGCGCTGGTCGCTAATGTTGATGGGGTATGTATATTTTATTTAACGTACATTATTTTGTAGTTTCCTGACTACTGTCAAACTTTCTTCGAACTATATATCTTATGCAAAATGTCAGTTATCTACCTTACGTCTTTATAAATTGCGGGACTACGGACAGCGAGCAAGGGTAGCTCGCCGCCTGACCAGAACCAGACCGTACGGCGGGAGAAGTCATTGGATGATTTTCCCCTCTTAAAAAAGACTCCTCTTTGTAAAAACATCGCATTTGTAACTGATCATTTTAGAAGAGAAATTTTCAAATAACATTTCTAATATGACTTTATATTTATAGGCAAGTGGCAACCAACGTCACATTACGATGCCGGACGGCAACCGTCGTGATCACTTCCTGAAGTGGATTGAAGATCTGTCTGACAGACAGACGCCGTCATGGCTCGGACTGCCGAACAACGCTGAGAAGGTAGGACTTGTTAACACGAGTTTTATTAACTTTTCCCAATTGTACCACCACCTTGAACTCTGGTGATCATAGCGCCATGGCTTCGAATCCACGTAGAGTTATCCAGAGGTACAAATATTCAATGCTACATTTAATTTTTATTAGTTAAGTAAATCTCTGGTCTCTTGGTGTGTTATAAATTGAACTTGCCACTGCTTAACATTTATATATCCCAGCTAATTTCATTGACCAACGTGTTTTTGCAAAATCACAACCTTTTATTTATTTCAAACTCAGTTCTAAAAAACCTTTACTATTATACAGGTGCTCCTAACAAACCAAGGCAGTGACTTGGTGTCCAAGCTCCTGAAGATGCAGCAGCTGGAGGACGAGGAGGAACTGGCTTACAACGCTGCGGCACAGGATCATGATGCTGTCGCAGGTACGTTGAAATGACCTCAATCTTTAACTACAAATGCTATACTAACTTATCGGATAAATGCCCCTTATGAGATTCATAGTAGCCAGGTAGATAGATTAATCTCTTGTCTGTCGGTATATAAGACACAATAGAAAACACATTGTGTCTCGCGTAGATCTGCGTTCCGACAGACAACGGGTTATAAGATTCGTAGTAGTCATCTTCTAAGTTGTCTTGGAAGTCATTATATTATGTATGTAGAGAATAAGATCCTATAAATTACATTACCAAATAAATGAAAAAGAAGAGTGTTCATATTCAATAAATAATAATGGGAAATGTATTTCAGACTCGATGGTCGCTGGCCGACCCGCCTGGATGAAGACGTTGCACGCAACAGCCACCAACTGGTTGCAACTGTTGCCGAAGGAACTGCCGGTAAGAACGAATACTTTACACTTACATTCAATTTGTAAAAAGTATTTTTTATTTAATAATCTACTATATAGAATAGAATCAGGCATTACTTTGCGGAAATCCATGCTACATTAAAATCTATTGTATTGTTAGTGTAATACTTTACTGTAACAATTGTATTTTCTTTCTCCTAAGACACTACGTCGTACTGTGGAGAACATCAAAGACCCACTGTACCGATTCTTCGAGCGTGAGGTCGCTGCCGGCGCGTCGTTGCTGCAACAAGTGTTGCACGATCTACGCAACGTTCTTTCTATCTGTCAGGTATGATATAAATATTATTAGATGATATGCATAAATATGATATCAGTAAATTATCTTTGAATATTCCTTTTCGATATAATCGAACCTAATATCGTCTATGTTTATTCAAAAAAGGAGAAAGTGAGAGGAATTAAATATGTACCAAATTAGTTCGTTTAAATAATCTTTGTATTTATCTTTTAGTTTCCAATTAAAAGGCAAAGGCACCATGATTGCGACTTATTTGTTTTGTTTTTCTCTAACTTTGGAGAATATTTTCATTGATGATCTCTCCTTCTCAATGACTTCCACATAGGTCGGTTGGAAGCGACCCGCATCCAGCGGAGAATAGTTTAATAATCTTTAAAAGAAGCAATATGTGTGTTGCACTATACCTTCATTAAGAGTTCAACTATACCTTTATCCTCCGTGCAGGGCGAGATGAAACAAACCAACGAGACGCGCGCGATGGTGGGCGCGCTGGTCCGCGGCATGTTGCCGAGCAGTTGGCGGCGGTACGCCGTGGCGCGCGGCTGCACCGTGCAGCAGTGGGTCGGCGACTTCGCGCACCGCGTCACGCAGCTCGCCGCTGTCTCTGATGCTGTGTCCGCGCAGGGGGCCAAGCGGCTGCAGGTAACATTACTCACTCTTTTGAAATTCAAGCGTTACACATCAAGTCTGAAAATAACTGTTGCTAGATAGTTGGCCATTTAGGAATTAATAAGTTTTAATATGGGTATTAGATGAATATTGCTTGAACTTCTAAGACTAGTCTATCTCAAAAGTCTGCTAACATAATTGAGTGATGTTGTATACAAAACACTAATGATTTTAAAGTGAATGTAAAGTGTATTTTTATTCACATTCAAATTAGTTGCTATTTTTCATAGTATCTAACATTATTTGGTTCTTTCACAGAGTATCCCAGTATGGCTTGGCGGTCTACTGAACCCCGAGGCTTACATCACGGCCACTCGTCAATGCGTCGCTCAGGCCAATTCCTGGTCTCTTGAGGAACTGCATCTTCAGGTAAAAATGCATTGCACAAATATTAAAGATAAACTTCAAACAATACACTATCTTATTTGGGAGATTTGGTCCAGAAACCCGTAGACTCGATTATATTGTCGTTTTCAAGACTTTAGTTGTCAACTTCTACATGTTTTTCTTCATTATAAATTACTTGTTTTCATATATTCAATCTCATCAACTTTCTAGGTTACCATCCCTGACCCCGGCACTCCAACAGAGAACGCTCAGACTGAATGGTCGTTCTCTGTGACTGGTCTGAAGCTACAAGGCGCCACTGTGAAGGGCAACAGACTGCTTCTCACCAACACTATCATGGTGGATCTTCCTCTCACCGTGCTTACTTGGATCCGGTAAGTATTTTACTTAATTTTTTTTTTGTTTTCAGAAGAGGTGGGCACACGGTAAAATTTTCACCAGTTAGATACTAAAAATGCCATGAGCCCCATGCAAGTTTGGGGTGTACCCCAACTGTATCAGCAGAATTCTAGATTTCTTTCAAAGAAGTACCAATAATTTTTGATAAACAAAAATACATCCAAATATCATTCCTGGATAGTTGCGCTCATTGTTAAAAAGTTATTTAGTTATTTAATATTGTTGTCTTCTATTCGATAGTCCTACTATCATTCGAGTACAGACAAACCTACAGTATACTAACCTAACCATTTATATTTTTCGCAGTGGCCCCGAAACCTCAACTGGCGGTCAGTCCCTGACGCTCCCAGTGTACTTGAACAGCGCTCGCTCCGAGCTACTGTTCACGGTGCGCCTGCCCATCGCGCCCGGACAGGAGCCCCACGCCTTCTACGAGAGGGGCGTAGCCCTACTCACCTCCACTGCACTTAACTAAACAGTTATACAAAAATACTTTATTTTATTTTAAGTTATTAAAAACTTCATTATGTAATCGTTACATTAGCTTAGCACTTTATATTTATGAATTATTTATCTTAAATAATCGCTTAATGTTGTGCACTCTTATCTTTATGAGCAAACAATAAACAAAATAATAATAAAACACGTTTGTTTTTATTCTTAAACCTATGTTTTTATTGGAAAAGGTACAACTACAATAATATAATAATAATTATTCTAGATAATAATTTACAGTTGACTTGTGCCTTGTATTGCTGTTTTCATACCGGGTGGCTTTTGTTTTGGTAATCTGAAAATATAAAACATTATAAGTAAGATTTCGGTCCTGAAACCGATAGCAATGATAGCAGTGCTTTAGTTTGACCTGGGCACTTACTCTTGAAACCAATCTCAATGTCAATGCAATTTCAATCCAATACAAACTCAATAATTAATTAATGTCAAAACTATACAACCCCAATCGTAGTTTTTGTAGCATAATAAAATAGTATCCAGACTACGGAATATAAAGCCAAACTCAATACCATTTAGTACATTTAATATCCATGCAATACGAATGCAACGGGCGCTAGTGTTGTAAAAATATCAATGTCGATCGATTGGAATTGGATTCAAGAGTAAAGCCATAAGACCCATGTCAAACACTGAAATGCGTGAGAACTCATTCTCAATTTCGGCATTGATCTTGTAGAAATTACCTTGTGTGTATAATTTTCCGCGGCGATGACGGATGGATGAGGTCATGCTGTCGCTCCCAGTCCAAGAACTTCTGATGTTGCCGCTGTCGCCGCCGATCCACGTAACTTATCTAAAATAAATATAAAATTAACAATGAAAAAAGTTAATAGGCTCACACAAATAACTATAGTGTTTTAATTTGCTTGCAACATAGTTATATTTTTATCATCACTTATACCAAGAATTTTGACGTTTGGAATACTCTGATATTGCATTCTTTTTAAGGGGGAAAGTCATCAGAAAGTGTTAGACTTACTGACTATAAACCACCCCGTTCCTACTTCCCAGTTCGCAGCTTCGGGTCGGGTTCTTATATTGTTTAGAGCTGTTTCGCACAAAGCAAGCCAAGATATTTTAATGTAATGTATTTAAACCACTTACAACACAACTAGCAGGTATCCAAATGAAGGCGGTGACCAGAACCACGACTCCCACGATATTGTCGCGCAGGAAACCCAACACATTGTTAATGTTGATGTCTTCTATTATATCCCAGAAACGCTCTACCACATCTTGGATTGTTTTTTCACATACACCCTGTAGAAAAAGGGATTTTATTCCATTTTCGACTTTATTAAAAATGACTTAAGGTTGAAAATTAATTGAAAAAAATTGCTGATCATTTATTGGGGTGAATTTTAAAGTTAATTATAACTTTTTTATGTTCTTTACACTAACCTTATTACAGAACCCTTGAATGCACGGCGTCCCATCAGGTAAGATGTCGTTATGGGCCACTGGGAAGCAAGTCTTATTCAGACTCTTACGGCAACAACGCTTGCACGCATCCGCAACTGTAAATTGTAGTACAGTAAATATTTATTCTAGAACTTAATTAATGGTGAAATGGAGATAAGCAAATAACTTTACTGAGGATCCTACCGACTGACGGAGATTTTAGTATTTTTCTTGACTTTCTGGTGTTACTAAATTAAGTCGATTATTTGATAATGATTTCAACCATAGTTGCCATCTTAATTCATTATTTATTCCTATTTAGAACTATATCAACTCACCAATATCACACATACAGCTGTGCATGCCCTGTGTCTCGCAGTACGGCACGCACGTACCGTTGCGACACCGGCCGCGCTCTGCGCATTCATGCTCATCCGCTATGGCTGGGGCCTGGGAGAAAAGTAAAGAATAATAATTACCAAATTGCTATTTAGTATAATATATAATATAAACAATAAAACAAAATATAATCAACGTGTAACATGAATAATGAAACCGAAATTGAGGCTTTGTTACAATATATGACTTAGATTTGGTGATTGCCGATTGGCGCTAGTGATGTATTAAGTCATATGACCTAACTCAAAGATCAAAACCTAAAACGTAGCGATTTATGGCTTGACATTAACAACTATTGGTCATCGGTTTTAGTACCACATTGCGACAAAAAAGTAACTAATTTTGGACATTTAAGTAATAGGGAATATGCATAAAAAATAAATAACATTTAAATATGTTTTTATAACATACATTGTACTTTAAAAAAAATGCTATTTATTTTGTTCTTTCATTACCTTAGGGCAATCAGCAGAGGCTCCATTGCAAGTAGCTTCTCCCTCGCAGGCAGAATGTGCCGCCTCACGACACACCACGCCCGGCGGAGCGAACACACAACCCGCACAACATGGAGAGTTCTTGTCACTAGGAAATTAAACCAATATCCGATTGAAATAACGTTCAATTTTCTTTAACAGTAAAGTAGATAGTGATAACTCTTGTTATTGTTTTTACCTGCAGACTGCTCCCTGGTTTTTCCTTAGTTTACAGTTTTTGTCGCAACACATATCATTGTCCTCAGTCCCTGAAACAAATTATCAATTTACAGACGATGCCTCGATATTTGCTAAGACATAAAACCACATAAAAATTAAATGAAATTGACATCCAAAATTAAATTATGCCAGTCTTCAAACTTAACTTAAACTGCCAACATAGCCTCATCAGCCCCAGGGTCTCCTCGGAAAGTTTAGACTTCCTGCCCTTACGTCGCATGTTACAGAATCTCGTACCTTCGTCCCTGAGGACTCGAACTACATTTTCTAGGTTCTGGTTAACGTCCGTTGTGGTTTACAAGGCAGCAAATCGGTTTTCCAGATTAAGCTGGAACGTTTCAGATCCGGTGATGGTTTGGAGCATAGTAGGTCGGAGCCTGGACTTCATCAAACGGACACGTTCGGCTTTAAAGTCGATATTCAGAGTGCCTCGGACAAGTCTGTGATCACTGCCGGTGTTAAACCTGTTGATCACGGAGACATCTCTGAATATGTATCGCCTGTCCGCTATGATGAAGTCGATCTCATTTTTTGTCATAGTGTCGGGGCTCCGCCAGGTCCACTTCCTTTGGGGCTGCTTTTTGAAAAACGAGTTCATCAAGAACAGCCCCTCCCGTTCGAGGAAGTTGACCAGCATCCGCCCCCTATGGTTTCTGGCTCCAAAACCATGGGATCCTACTACCGATTCACTGCAATTCTGTACTCCCACTTTAGCGTTAAAGTCTCCCATGACAACATTGTAGTGGGTCTTAGTAGTGAAGTGGAGGGCCCTCGATATGTCATCGAACATTTCCTCCACCTCATCATCTGAATGTGCCGAGGTCGGTGCGTACACTTGCACCACCTTAAGGCTGTACCTCTCGGTGAGCTTGATAATGAGGTACGCTACCCTGCTCGACACACTAGATATTTCCACAACGTTATCAGAGAGAGACTTATTGACCAGAAACCCGACGCCACCTTGGGATTGTTGGTCTCCCTCTCGGAAGTACATTAGGTGGCCGGACTCTAGGGTGACGGTGTCCTCCCCTCTCTTCGGACTTCGCTTAACCCCAGAACGTGCCACCTAATCTTCCCAAGCTCCACCTCCAGTTGCGCCAGATGCTAGTCAAGCCGTAGTGTGCGTCCGTTGTACGTCGCCAGGGTCAATTTGTTTTGGTGGCCTCCCATAACCCGGGGATTCTTCGCACCCCCTGCCCCGCCGCTACCATGACCGCCACCGTGGCCAGGCCTAGCGGGGCCGCCGGGAACTAGGGGCCGCGGCCTTGTTCTTTTAAACATTGGAGGAGTTGCCCGTAATCGCCACGCTGGGCAGGCGGGTTGGCGATCGCAGGGTGTAAACTTCTCGCACCAGTGATGCTGCTGCCCATCATTGGCCTGTAATTTAGTTTACGCCTTAGTAGTGATGGTTATCCCGCCATCAGTCGGTCGCCAGAGCCTCGTTCGCTAATCGGCAGGATGCACCACGGGCAGGTGAGGTTGGCATTTGGGCAATATGGTGGTAGTTCACCCCTCACACACACTTTGTGTTATAAGTCCCATGTAATAGGGGGTGAGCTTGGTGAGGTAGGGATTTCTTTAAAAAATACATTCAAAATTACCAAGTAATCCAGCGTCGCACTCCTCCCCACCCTCAACGCGCAAGTTGCCACAGAAACTCTCTTCAGGTTCCGAAAAGCAACGACCAGACTTTGCCTGAAGAACTTTTCGGATGGACCGGAGACTACATGGCGAAAAACGCTGTAAAATAACAGTTTAAGAAGTGTATTATATTTCACTAGAATGGATATTCAGGTGCGTTAATTATAGATAAATCAATATGGAAATGGAAAACGACTAGTAGTGTTTGGATGCCAAAGAATTAATATTGAACTCATTGGGGTGATATTAGTAAAGTTCCGCAAGAGCAAGGACAATATACCTAAAGTATTATTTACTTATTTTGTATTGTCCTTGGTAAGGGGAATGATGACTTCAACAAACTGAATCACGAATTTCTAACCAGAGTACTCATTCAGAACAATTTTATCAGAAGAAGTAAACCACAAAATAATTCACGTACCTTATTATTAACATCATATCCACTGACACTGTACGTGTACATAAGATACGACCCCCCTTGGCTGGCGGCGGGGGAGCACTCCGCCACGTCGGGGTCATGTTCCGACCCCCAATTGTGGCCGAACTCGTGCGCAGTGACCAGGTCAGCCTCGCGGGTGATCACGCGCTGCCCATAGTGATTCCGAGACGAACTCAGACCAGAATTCAAGTACAAAGTGTAGCCATTCTTGAAGTATTCTGTTTTAGTAAATAGATACAGAGATTTTATTAATGGTGACAATAATACACTGTAATCAATAACAATTATTTTTTCTGTGAATTCATTAATAAACATAACACAAAATAATGTATCCCTATATTAATTCCACCACCACAAATAAGGTTAAAAACAAATGTTCCAAACAAATACCTAATCTAGGAAATAACACTTATAATACAGTTCTAATAATAGTAAAATAACAGGAAATATATTGCAAATTAATGAAACAAGCAAAACAAATAAGGACACTCACACTAGGCACCATAATAGCTGAAAACAAAACGAACACAAATTATAATTGGAATATAAACAAAGGGAAAATAAAATCAAAATAATATGCTTCAACATAAAGAAATAAATAATAATAATTATGAATTAATTATGGTTCGTTTACCTGGTGTACAAATACCGCCAACCGAGTTCCGTCGCGGGGACCCTACATACGCTAACCCGAGGATACCACCTTCGAACTTAAGATCAGTGAACAGATGGGCGAGACAAAAGTCTTTGTGCGAATATTCGCGACTGAACACCTGCCAAAGAAACAATATTATATCTTTTTATTTTATAACTTTCGTGAGACATACTAAATTAAGTAGTAGCGCGACTGTCGCCGTCGTATGTCGTGGAACGCTGCTTATAAATAAACCTCTGGCATAGCTTGAAACTAGTCCAGTTCCTCACCGAACAATTGCGTGAGTAAGCCGATAACATAATAATTAACATTATAACTTAATAATGTTATAGACTGAAACAGTTGAACTCATTACACATGTACTACCTCTTTATCAATTCATGATAATTAAAAAAAACTACTTATCCAATTATCATGTGGTTTTTATAAGAGAATAGAAAATCATTGTAGAAAAGTTTGTATTAAATTAAACTAAGTATAAACATTATCTTCAAACCTTACCTCAAGTAGATTACGGACATCCCATTTTTCGCGCACCATGTTGTAATGTGCTTCACCGCCGCGCACACGAGTTGGTTCAGAGTGGACCAGTATCTTCTTTATTACAAAACCCATGCCTTTAAAGCCGTCCATATCCTGTTGCAAAAATAACATAATTGTTTGAAATATTTTACATGACTTGTTCATTATATTAGCAAGTTTGAACAATATTGTACTTATACAAACCTGTCGATCTTGCCAGAGGGTGTCGTTGTATATTTTGTGTACCCGATCAATAAGGCTGATCTGTAATAAACAATTAATTTGATATTACATATAGTTTGGGCGTGCTGAGGAAAGGAAGAACGAAATTAAGAACTAAGAAAAAATCTAGACTAATAAATAAAATTGGAGTGTCTATTTGCAATATTGAAAAACTACATGTATATATAGTAATCGTTTTTTTTTTTTGACGGGACTTTTGAGAGAATGAGCTGGCAACAGCTCATTTAATTATAAAAACAATTTTATTGCTCTGATCAGGCGCGCTCATGGTACCTACAAGTAAATGAAAGTTAAGGGGAACGAAAGTAGTACATATGCAAGGAGGTGGTGGTGTGGTGTTTGTGCTCAGTATCCTCATAAGATAAAGGTGTAAGTTTCATGTCTTACCAAATAACTAATAGTGGTCTTAGTATTGCTAGCACCCATTTCTTGAAAAAATCTGTAATCTGCAACCAGTAGCAATGGGCATCTAGTTTTCGTGGGCGTGTATTCGTAGTCGCTCTGCCGTTTGACACGTTTTTTGTTACTCTGTGTAGGATCTGTGGTGTTGGGGTAGTGTGCATTCTCTTCCAGGTATTTGTCCTTCTCAGATTGTTCATGTTCCGATTCCACATCAGCTACTATTTCTAGATCTTCACCGTCATCTTCTTCTTCTTCCAATTCTAAAGAGACAGGTGATTATAATATGAGTATCAGGATTAATCCCCAAGACAAGTATAATTAACCACTTACTGGGGCTGTTTTGATCACTTGTGTATTGTAGATGTAAGAGGCTAAATAAAGAAGGATTTTTTTTTATTAATATGCAACTACTTGTTACAAAATCTTGTTGTTTAAAATTAAACTATAAAAACAAGGTAATAGAGTCCAATATTGTCCAATTTAGATGTAATAGTATATTTTATTACCTTTTCCTTCTTTGACATAGCCACAGACTCTGGGTTTAGTCCCTTTAGCTTCATCAGCAGCTTTCCAACTAAAATGTATGTCTGAGGACCGATAGGTGATCATTGTCTTGTCATCTAAATGTGGTAGATGGCGCCATGAGGGCTGGAAATGGATTAAGATTATTTAGTTAATAAATTATACTTCAGCAAAATAAATTGCTTTTGATGGCATTGATGGAGTGGTTGGGTAATTATTTGTTTCCAGCATGTTACAATTCTTTGTGTAATCAACAAAAAATTAGTTCAGATTTGGATGTGACATGTAAATATTTACATTTGTAAATGCACCCATATAACTCAAAACAAAATAGGGCCCACTTCGAATTAAATATAATTATTTAAGTAGTTGTTGACAAAGTTATGCATTTAACCGTCAAGCTGACATGTTTAGGAGTTCATATCAATGTTTATATCGATAGCATTCATGTTGTTTTCAAGAGGGTGGCTAAAAAACTGAAGTTCTCGAAAAAAACATCGATTGCACAAATTCTCAGTCCCTTATGTTTTCAGTCTACACTAAACGCTGTTGTGGAACACTCACGCTTTTAATGCTTTTGGTTGATTTCTGTATTCATTGTGATCACTATGCCTGGTTTTCGCCGACATATGGACATGGAAACCGCTGCAAGAGCAGTATCTTTGCTTCAGGAGGGACAGTCTCAGAGGTCTGTGGCTATGCAGCTCGGTGTATCACGACGAGCTATCCGAAACGTTTGGGAACGATTTCAGGAGACGGGAAGTGTAGCCAGGAGACCTGGATCAGGAAGAGTTCGGGCTACAATTGCCCAGGAAGATCGATACCTAAGATTGACTGCGCGCTGGAAGCGTACTGTAACCGCTTGTACCTTACAAACTCGACTACGGCAATCTACAGGAACGAGGGTCAGCGACCAAACCATTCGGAATCGACTTCATGAAGATGAACAACGCTCCAGAGTACGAGCTATTCGATTGAAACTGACGAGGGCTCATCGTGCGGCACGTTTAAGGTACGCTCGCGACCATTTGGAATGGACCATGGACAACTGGAAGAACGTGCTCTTTACCGACGAGTGTAAAGTGAAGTTTTTCAGTGACGATAGACGGGTACGCGTGTGGAGAAGAGAAGGGGAACGTTTTTCTGAATCGTGCATTCATGAAACAGATCGTTTTGGGGGTCCCAGTGTTATGATATGGGGTGGAATTAGCTTATATGGCAAAACAGAGCTTGTAATTCTAAATGAAGGTACCGTAACCGCCTCCAGTTACATCGAGCAAGTAATCCGGCCTCATGTCATCCCATTTTCACAAAGAGTGGGCAATAACTTTGTCTTTATGCATGACAATGCTCGCGCACACACAGCTCGTCTTACACAAAGAGCACTCTCTGAAGCCAATATCACCATCTTACCATGGCCGGCGATGAGTCCCGACCTCAACCCCATTGAACATGTGTGAGATCAGCTCAAAAGACGCCTGAAAAAAAACTACAGTGATGTGAACAGCCAGCAGGTACTCATAAACGCCCTGAAACTCTGTTTGGAACAAATACCGGAAGAAACCGTGAGGCACTTGATTGAAAGTGTCCCAGATAGGCTCAGAGAGTGCATACGGAGCAGAGGAGGGCCCACTCGTTATTAACAATTAACAAATTCCATTCTTTTCCCCAGAATAGTCGTGCTTTACAAGATTATGTTCTTCCCTTATTTTTTGTAAATTTGCCTTAAAAGTGTATTTTTTTGTTTAAATAAACAGAATTAACCAAAGTTTCAATTGTTTCTGTTTACAGTATTCCTGAAAGCCCACTTGAAACTTGTACATTCATAAAAACTGAATATTTTTGTTCAATATTAACTTAGAGTAAAAAAACATGGGCCCTATTTAGTTTTGAGTAGTTTATAACACAAGACAAAATGCTAGTAGGGTGTCATTTTCATAAATCTTGGAATTGCAAGTAAATTAATTAGTTGGCATTAAGTTTGCCATATGTACCACTATTTTATTGTATTCTGTACATTAAAGATTAAATAAATAAAATAATAAATTAATAGCTGTGTTCAATCACCTCAATGTGGTATGTTTCATCAGGAGTGTGGATAATTCCAGTAATCATACCATCTTCCATGTGTAGTTTGACATCTGAGGACTTCTCACCAAATACCCTGCCTGTGTAGAAGTTTTCTCTATCTGGAATAATAAAATAGAAAATAATGTTATACCCATAATCTTTAACATACTAGGATCAACTGCATTTTATATTGGATGAATGTCACAGAGAATTATTTTGTGAAATAAAATAAAAGTAAAAACATCTCATTATAGTAACCTAATTTGTTAGTAAAAATTTTAAGATAATTTTTAAGCATTATATTACAATAGAATGCATTCATACTGATTGATCTTTCTAAGTTCTTATTTCCTTATAATTATCACTTATCTAACCGTGTCTCTTACTGAATACAATTTTACACAAGACGGAGTAGAGTTTATAAAAAATCATGTTCATAAATAAAATCTTTCTCACCGACATGTACAGTTGTTTCCTTGCCATCCCCATCTACCGTATATGCTTTAAAATTAGAATGTAGAACAGAACTATGAGGATGCAGGATCAATCTGAAATCCTTTCCAAGTGTCTTGAAATGAACCTCTTTGATAGTGTTGAAAGGGTGGCTTGATAACTTTGCACCGCGCTTCACCACATGATGTGCCAATTTTGACGCATGTATTGTTTCAAAATACTTAAGGTTGTGATATATAGAACCTAGAAACACAAAACATATAGGTAAAGCAAACAAACACAATTTCTGGGAGTGTTCATAACTGTTATATTATCAAGAACTCACAGCTTCCGAATAAGAAAAGTGTTGACAATATCGTTAGTAATAACAGCACTTGATTACACATCTTAGCAGCTTACATTCACTCAGAATTTTTTACAAATTCTGATATGTTTATTATGATTAAAATGATAAAAATCAATCATTGATTCACAACAATGTCCTATCCACTCTTGTCTGAATGACAGTGTCAACTTGTCAAGTCAAGTGTCAACTGCCACTTGTCAGACCACAAACAAACTTTTGAAAATTGTAGTTTACAGTCCAAAAGATGGCGTTCTCTGTAGTGTACAGGCTGCGGTAGCACATTTTAAATATTATTACAGTTCGTCAAGGACAGTTGGCTTAAAAAATATACGTTTTTTGTTTCACATCTTCAATTAATAATATTTGTTATACAAAGTTATAGTCCATTTTGAAATTAAATAATGGTTAACTACTCAATAAATTATTAATAAAACAAGACATGGCATCTCGCTATTAAAAACATTGATCATTAGAAAACATGAAGTAATTGCTTATTTTTAGCGAAAAATGTAAAATAAAAAGTATTGATCGATTTATTAAAATAGGCTGTATGTAAATGTCTTAGTCTAAATCGTAGCTATGACAAGAAAAAACTTTAAAATTTATAAAATGGCGGATCTCTGAGTGACGTATGTGTTGTGTGTTTATGAATTTCATTTACTATCTTATTACTGTGATTTATATAATGAAGTGAGAACTGTTTAATCATATTATCATCTTATCTGTTTGTCGTCATTTTGGTAAGTTGATTATTACTCAGCGTTTTAGTTAAATACTTGGTGTTTGTCACGGTGTTGGTAGTTGGCTGTAGATTGTAGGCGGGATGGAACGTCCTCGTTTCGTTATGCATTACACAAATCCAAACTTTGAATTGCAGCAATTTTTTGTACAACTTATTTACGTAAAGAATTCAATGACTCTAACTACTGCATTGCGCTTGTCCAATATGAGTAACATTCTTGTCATGAATTACCCAGGTCTTAGTCTTTCCTTAGTAATCTAATTAGGTACCTAGCTCCCGGGAAACCTGGACACCTTCGAAGAGTAAATAGTTTATAAAATGCATTATGTATGAGACATTAAACAATGTGTAACTATTATGTTTATTTTACCTTTTGTTAGTCTGATTTTACCAGAAAACTGTACATATTACAAAGAAATTTCTTAAAAACTCCACAGAACATCTAATACGAAATCATGTATTTTATTTTCTGCAAATAACTTCTTGTTGAACATTGAGTGCAAAAAGCTTGACTCCCATTTATGATATTGAGTTTGAGCTAATGTATTAAACATAATCTTGTTTTTCATAATGTGGGAATGGAAACTCTATTGTATTGTTAAGTGTTCATAAAAACATAATTACGTTTTTTCTTTGTTTTTACTAGGTATGCTCTTATTTCACATAATTGCCTGGTTACTCATTAATTAAATGCCAACGAAACAGTCTAATTTACCCATTGTGGATCCTTTTTTTGGATGTAAATAACAAAACAGTGGTTTAAAGTAGTAACTAAATTACTTACTTTATACCTATCAAATCAATGCAACAATGAGCCTGTGAATTTTAATACAGCTTTCCTTATTTTAACATAAATACTAAATGAGCTTAATGAATTCAGAAAACCTCAAAAATCTTGTGACTATGGTATGAATCCTTTACCTTTTTTTATGGTACACAATATTTTCATCAACAGAATTGCAAAGAGACACACAGCACACCCCTTTTTAACAATTAAAAATCCCGCTTTTGACGAAAAAAAAATACATGTGATATATTTTTAAACACTTTTGAGATGTTTTGTGATTTTTTGTCAAACCCCCTAATTGAGCCCCACCTGATTAATGAACATCCTTAGATATTTCTTCTTACATAGATATTTTTTCTATCTATGTCTATTTTTTTATTAGTTTGTACTTAATGTTATAAACACATCCAGCATAAGAATAATGTCTTGTGTTAAGAAAAATAAAAACATTATGTATTGTGCAGTTGTAAGTTTTATAAACATAACTGTGCATTTATTTCCATTTAAGTTTGTAAAGAATCTATAATGTTTGCAATAACAATACTAGTAGTTCCACCATTATGTGTTCCAAGGGCCGGAGCCTGACTTTGACTGTCATCAAAAAACTGTTGAAGGCAAATCCTTTGCTATCTCTGGTCACTGATGACCTCTATGGTTCCAGTTAAAGGTCTTATTTGTAAATTTCCTTGGCTCTTTCCTAAATAAATATTATATACCTCCTGTCAGAGTTACAGTTACAATATGTTTGAAAACATTAAACCTATGCATTTATAAGGAAAAATAAATGAAATAAATATTTAGAATTTCACTTCTTACCATCTTACTACTTATCATCTCCTAAAAGATATAAACAAGCTTATCTGCAGCTTATCTCTGGGGTTAAGTAATGTGAATGTGAACCTACTAAGACAAATAGGTCACCATTATGCATATCAGTCTTAATTAGGTTCAGCTTCTAATAGATAAAATACTTTACGGTAATGTCCCTATAAAGAAGGAATTCTAAGAAAACCATTCCTACTACTACATAATTGCTAATAATTGGTACCCATATAGAAAATGATAAACCTTGCAACGCAATTGCCGCGAGATCTGAATTGGTGGCACATAAGCGGAAGGTTTCTACTAAGGGCTTAGCACACTTGGCGTCCTAAATTTATCACCGTACCAGTGCAAAACGTAGGTATAATTAAACAGCCGCAATGTCTGTGCCTATATTTAGAGAATACATCAGAGCGCAGTCGCAGATGTCGAACCGTATTCTGACTCACCATGCCATTGATCAAAACTGGCCGCAAGGATCTTCAGGTTCAAAGACGAACAAAGATTTCATTTACGTTTATACATGGGACTTCAGCCAATAATACGTAAGCAGATGATACTTAACAAAGATAATGACACCGTTTTGCGAACTAATAGATATATTCAAAGATAAATATGAGAAACGAAGAAACAATGGTGATGTTGTTGTTAATAAAAACTATGAAGGCCGTCAACTTAATACAATATTGCGAAAACAATGCCGGAGTAAACAAAGCCTTCATTAAAAGGTTTTGTAAAATAATTTATGATATTAGTTTTCGTAGACCCTACTGTAGAGCTGTAGACTACAAAATGTATTGTTTTTAGTTTATAGTTACATTACACGTTTTGTTTATTATTCATCCCAACACCTAATGAGTCAGACGATATACAGTAGCGGTCACGGTTGTTTTAATCTTTATTTCATTTTACGAAAACGTCTATTGAATTAAAGGCGACCTTGCGATGTCGGAGTCAAGACTACCAGCCAACCAACAAACGTATCAACTGATACACAATATTCCTTAAAAGGTTCTTATACTGTCCTACCGAGTTACGTTATTCATCCATCACTTGAAGTATGTTTGGCTATAAAAACTGTTATAAGTCAATCAAGCCAATAAAGCTAGCGAAAAGTTCCCTCTGAACTGACTGGTATGACCTACATGATAACAAGATCAAGAGACCCGAGCGTATCCCGAGACCCCGCTCAGCCCAATTAGATACATCTTAAAATGTTCGGGATCCTTTTGGGTCCATTTTATATCTAATGCCTTCAAATAGCCAATGGTATCTGACACTAAAATATATTTCTTACTAAAGTAGAATAACCGAGTACCAACTATATAATACTTCACGTAATGTTGACTTTTAATACGGCGTGTTGACAAGTGCTGGGTGATGTGGTGACATCATCGGGTGTGCGCTACGCCCCGACTGTTTGCAGAGTTAATATGATGAGCAAGTAGCTCATATATTCGATAATCACATGCCAATCCGCTTAGAAAACAAATTACTACGAACAAAAAGCACAAATATTCTTTGTTAACATTTTGCAAAATACCAGACTTCGTTGCCTCGTCGAACGTAATAACAGCTTGCACTGATTTGAACATTTTTCCTCAAACTCCGAATAGTACAGAAATAAATCAATATTTTACTTTAAATAATACCTTAGTAATACACAAATGAGTAATCCTAATTATATCAGAATCTTCTGGTGAAGAGATGTCCTGAATACGAATACGCTGAAAGCCTATAAATAAGGGTAATTTGAATTTCATATCTACGAACCTGTCTCATCTTAGTTTACAAAGAATTCAAGACAATTTCTTAGGTCTTTTATCGGAATTTTCTAATATGTGCTAACTGGTAGATGAACTAATAGCATACAAAGGCATTTATAGCATCCGATAGGTCTACGGTGAATAGAATAGGTACTTTGCGATGACACTGTCGACACGACACTTGGTTCCGGGGCACTGCGCCGCGAACTGTACCGTGCCCGGATTCCTCTCACGCTCCAGTTGCTGCAAACACCACTAATTGTATTGAATTTTGCCATTGTACGGATGTAGAACTGGACTCTGACGGGATATTTGCACTTCGTGTTAATTGTACGAGTTAATTATTTCTTGTAAGCTGTTGTAAAATTGTACGTACTGTGCGAAAAGTCCACGGTTGCACAAAGAAAATTACTTTGCCAAGTTGCACTATAAATCGGCGACGTCCTGTATCAAACTATTGTTTCTCGTCGCCTTCATTATGAGACACTTCCTGGGACGCTCGCATTGGCTAGATCGCAATTGCCGCCGTATTTTCTTGAGGACATTAGCTAGCCATGTTTTCTTACATTCTTGTTTATGTACATAAACAGTTAAGACCTACTTCCTGCTCTGATTGTAAACTAAATTAGTTGTAGGAGAATTCTTACATTTGCAAGAAGTACTGACTGCTCAATGCCCTTCTATCTGACCTGTTTGCAAGTTACTCTTCATACACTAATTTCAGGGATGGAGGATGTAGTACAAACTATTTTAACCGGTTTAATATTAATTCAAATTATAGCGACTTGTTTTATAAACAGTGTTATGATTTATGTACGTGTTGTAACACTTGCAACTAAACACACTAGTTTGTTCCCTAATTTCGGTATTTCGCTTTAAATCTAGATTGCGTTGAGTCATATTGTGTACTTACGAAACGTAATCGCTCGCTAGAGCCCAGTAAGCACGTGGTAACTGCACTCGTGTCAATTACAAGGTATCAATGTGTTGGTTTCCTGTGTGCAACTGTGCAGTTCGGCGCAGTGGCTACGAGCGTCGGTTTGCTGTAACCCGAGACCCGTAGCAATCACACCAGGAAATCGACACTATTGCTCAGTCTTCCTTGTGTATATTGTAACTTAGCTACATAATATTCACCAGAAAATATTATGAAAATGAAGACAGCTAAAGAAACAATTTTAAAAAGCAATTCTCGAACCGAATGAAATCTAGATTAAGCATACAGATGGCGTAAAATAATGTCAACACAGCTAGCGTTTCGTTTACTAACGTTTACACCATTACGTCTAACCGTGAAGATTTCTGTGTCCAAATCTGTCGACCGCCGTTTACGATTACGCAGTAAAGACGAATGGCATGGATATAGACGTCGCGTCGTTTGTGTAATACCTTTACTAATAGGGATATTCACGAGCTGGTGGGCAGACCGCAACTCCCCCACTGACAGTTTGCGATTGGCGGTCGCGTCATATGTACGTTTATTGTTACGGAAAGTGTCTGCTTAGAATAGTGCGCACTAGCGAGTTAATTTAGTAACAATTTACCGTGCAGTGATAAACATGTTGCCCATGTAAATAAACAAAAGTTACTGCCACTGTCTAAGGTGACTCATAACTGAAAATTTCCTGTGTAAACAAGTGATAGAAAGACTATTTGTTTAGTAAAGTGTTGGTGACGAATGTGATTATTTTAAAGGTTTATCATGTGTTACAAGTTCTAAATGAAGACAGTCAAGCTTGACATCAGACAAGGTACGGGGACAGACATGATTAGTTTTTCCTTATGGTGAATAATAATCTCATCCGTATCCTCGTTGTCATTTGTAAATATCGGAGTTGTAATTGTTTCTTAAAGTTATTTATTTAATAATTCACTTGTAATAAGGTTTAAATAAGCTTAATAGAAAACAAGAGTACACTGAACAACTAAATATAATTTTAATATTATAAAAGTATAGCGGCATTACGTGCCCTAATGTGCACCTCTGTCTAGCCCTTCGGGGATAAAAGGCGTGACGTTTGTTATTATAAAAGTGACGCTTTCTGTCATCATCATCTTCCTCTAATCCCAGGTTTTATTAGGATTAATACAAAGTTGATTGGTAGCATGTAATTATATAAATTTTATTGCTACAAAAGTGACACTTTTTAGAATTATAAACTAACAACAAGAGGAGTCATAGTCATCATACACGTAGAACCGGCAGTGATCATCACACGAGGCCAGTATGCGAACGCGTCCACCTTGATTAGCTGTACGTGGGCCGCGGACCTACCCATACATGATACACCTTGTCATCTCAAATATTTTAATTGACTACAAATATTGGAATATCTAATTTTGTTTTATTCGTCATTGCCTTGTTTATATTTCCCAAGAGCCCACGTTTTATTCACAAAGTTGTTATATTCGGACATCAAACTTAAAGGGTTAAACACATCAGCAGTGGGTGTCACCCCTGCTTATTAAAAATACACGATGTTATCTTCTGCGTATTACGCAAATGAATCAAGAGTATTGATTTTAGTTCGGTTTAACAGACACGTGCACTCTTATAAGGCCGCCAGTGAGATGCCATTGATAAAAAATGTATTGATCTTGGTAGCCAGTTAATGAGTCACTGGTTTACAGAGCAGATATATATCAGAATGATCCGATAAATCCGAAAAATGTTTAGGAAAGTCATTTATGCAATCTGGTTATTCTAAAATAAGATCTATCAAACAATTAACTATGCTAAGTACCTCATTATTATTAGAAAGTTGTCTAATTACTGTCTGTCTAAATAATTATCTGGCTAAAATCAGCCGTAGCCATTATTTATAATAAAGCAGTGTGAAAATAAATGTGACTAACATATTAAGAGCTCGTAATCAGTTATCATCATTTTATCATACAATAAAGCTGAGTCACGACTTTCATACTAAAGTGAGGAGTGGTTCTACCCTATGCGCCACAATAAAAACGGGGTGTCACTCGCCAAAACAGGATTAATGGTCTCTGAACATGGAAATGGCGTCCGGAAGTAGTTATTTACAACTGTCGTAGTCACCTTGACTGCTACAAGCTTTATTTCCGACATTTATACCAACATTGTACCGCTTTCGCATAAATAAAGTAAGTTATAATCTGAGAATAAGTGCTCTATCCTCGGAAAAGACGTATTTACTCCGACACTTAAATCGTGGATTCAGATTTCTCTTATTTCTTATCGTTACGATAAATGAACGAAAAATTCCACTTGTAAATGTTGTAGTGCCGAATTAACTTGAATTTAATTCAAAGAAATGATTCTGGTCTTCATAAAGTGGTGATGCATCGACTTTATCTTATAACCTTACTGAACGAAGGAAACAACACTTTAAAGATTTTTACCGGTTAAAGGCCGCAGTTTTTGCAGAGGTTTTTCTACCGTCTGGTGATTCCGTTCGAAAAACGGCGTATCATCTAGCTTACTTTCAATTTTGTTACGTCAAGTCTACCAATTTCAAGATAATCTAAATTGGAGCAGGCAGTTTTAATTAAAGCTAATTCATATTATTCAGAGATAGACATTTTACTAGTGTTTGTTTTATGATTCTTTCAAAACGGTAAGACTGGCTTTTAGGATTTTTTGTAAAATATAATAGCATCGTGCACACAGGTACTAAAAATAAAACATAAACAAAGCCCAGCAAACATAAACAGTGATAATTGAAAATGTGTCTGCTACTGCAGCTGTTGCGTACATAACTTCCTAGTTCCTGCATTCATATTATAAAGGCTATAAGTCGTTGACCGACACAGTTCTCTATAACCTTAAAATTAGCGGCATGACGCGGATAACAACTATTCACATTATCAATATTTATATGCAAAACAACCCAATTAGACCTCTCAAATTTTAATATCTTTGTTGAGTCACTCTCTTGTCATGTATGAAATCTTGTGACCATAAACGTATCGCGTACAATTCAAATACGTTACTACGTACGTTGTAGCTACGTTCGATTGAATGAAATTGTAAAATCGGCGAAAGTGGTAGAGGCTAAATGTCAGAGAAACCGTGAAATATGAAAGAAAATATAATTTTATGCATTTGGTGCGAACGAATGTATGTCTACTCGAGGCCTATTGGTCACTTTCTTTGTGTAAATGTGCACTGACTTAATTACCTTATACTTGATTGTAGAGGGATTTGGATAATTAATCGTTGTATCTGTTACGTCAGCTGTTAGAATCCGTCAATTAGTGACTAAAAGCTTGCTCCATTTCCTGTTGTCCAAATAAGTGAGTCGTACAAAGTGCTATATAAGGCAAACAATCAAAGCACGGTCGTGGTGATGAAGTGATGAATGATGTTGTTCTGTAATGGCGGTCGCGTGGTCGCGGTCTCGCCGGGATGCGATGAAAGTGAAACGCGCGCGTGGTCCCCGTCGTGGTCGTTCAACTCGGCACGCGCCTGCATCCTCTGACGGCCCATCTCGGTGCTTGTGTTGTTTTGTTGCACTCGTTCTCATTTCTGTAATGTAATGCCTTCTAAATGCCTTGATTTCTCTTAAAATGTAACATTTGGATGACGCTCATATTTTACATTCCAATTCTCTGTCAGTTCCATACTTGTGAATAACATGTCTTAGCCTTGTAGCAGCTCGCGCTACATCTATTTCTTGTATTCGAGTACTTACCTGAGTTCCACATTAAATTCAAGTTCTATCATTGTACAACTACCTAAAATGGTTGTGTTTGAGACCAGATAATTTCTATAAGTACTTTATTCAGCGTATCTGTCAGTACATAGCAGTTTACTCTAAGATACCATATACGGATCTGTGACGGATTCCAAAGCGGTGATCTAATAACAACTACACGATAAGTCCTTCTTGCCTTACAGCGCGGCTTGAAATCCTTCGGTCACGTTTCGCCCCAGACACAAAACGAACGTGAAATGATTAAAAATACTACAAAATGTTTAAAATCCGTCACAATGTTTTGTCATCGTAGTGACACCATCGTGGTGACCAAACTAACCACCAAAAATGCTGGTTTATTCCAAATGTTAAATGTTAACCAAAGGAATTTAAATTTTTAATTTTACCCAATTGGGAATATCATTACTGTCCTTTATACTTCCAATGAACCGTATAATAATTTCCAAGTAAAATGTGATACATAAAGTAAAAAAAATGAGCTTGAAAGGAATACTATGCGTTATGTGTATTATTTATTTTAACACGTCATATAAAATTGACGATATTGATACATTGCATGAGGTTAACTTGACCAGAATTATAATTTTCCTGTTGATGAACATTTAGTCGTCTTTTATGTGTAGTTGAAAACAGTGAGTGTGTGAGGATAATTTAAATAAATTAAACTATGGCTGCTAGATATGACCTTCGTTGTTATGTGCTCAGATGTGTTAATACGGAGTCATCGTAAATAATTCATTGGTAATTTGTTTAACGTCGTTCCGTTCAGTGTATTTGTGAATTCTATTCTTAGTTTGGTTCCAAGATCTAAAATTTAAACGCTAAATCTATTCTAGACTTGAAAATAATTGCTGTAGCAAATACAATATTTACAAACGCTAAGTAGTCATTGGCGTATCCACAAGATATTTTTGTCGAAGTCCACTTGTAGTCGGAAAATTATCGCGTGATAAAAACAGAATTGTTTTTAGTAAAGAAATATGCAAGTAGCGTACACGGTGCGACGGACGGTCACGCTCGCATGAGGCGAAAAAAGAGTGGTTTGCGTCACTTGTACATTACAAGTACATATGGCAACTAATACTTAGATTTCGAGTTAGATCAACTAGGTGAAAATCAATACACCTATGTAGTACTCCTACTGTGTAGTATCCGAATGATAGCGAGAAACTCGCACGTCAAAGAAAATGTAATCTATATTATTCGTATTCAAGTGAAATTCATTGAACTAGAACCAATATAATCCACAAGATCAGAATAATGAACGTTGTTGAGATGAATCGAATTTTTGTTGGAATTTGATGTAATTGCACAGATTCAGATCACGAATTCTACAAAGTCATCGTAGTGTAAAAAAATTATGATGAGACACTTTAACTGGCAATTATGGTGAAGAAAAGTAGCAAGGAAATACTAGGCTTTCCCGTTCTATACCCGGTCATAGTGGCTAACTATTGACTAGTTCTTACGATGTAAAGTGCCGACGCTCCGCCCGGTGCACTAGATTGCCTCTCCCGGCTACTAATTCCGTTCTCAATTATAGCGATGAAAACTAGTAAGTGGGTTACATTCATTGAGGGGGGACACTATACACTCAACCGGCACTAACTGCCTTTTATTACCCAAAACTAGGAAGAAAATCCGCAGATAAGTAAAGTTTTCCTTTATCAGTATCATGCAATGGTGTGCAGAGACACAACAAACAGTTCTTACAAACGTTACGCGTTAATGGTTATGCTGTCATCTGCATTTCCACCTGTAGTTACATAAGTTGGCTCATACGTGTACAGTAGCTAGTCACGATACGACACGGTTGGCTGGGCAGTGCCGTGCTATGATCGTTTGTTGAGTTTGTTCCACATCATCGCTGTGAGGACGAGAGTGAATCAGCACCACTCCCTACCCACGCCTTATTGTACCTTCTGCAATTAGCGCTGTGTTTGTTCTAATATACAAGCTCTATCTAATCTACATACATTATGTACCTGACTTTTTAAAGGGTTAGAAAATACATATTCTAACAAAAATGTTAACTGTACACGCAACGTCACGCCTTTTATCCCTCAAGGGGTAGGCAGAGGTGCACATTACAGCAAATAATGCCGCTATACAATGTACACCCACTTTTCACCGTTTGTGTTATATAAGTCCCATGTAATAGGGGGTGAGCCTATTGCCATATACTGGGCACAATTCCAAACTCCGTGCTACTGAGAAATTTTCGAAAAACCGAATAAAGTCCAGTAGTACTGTTTACATGTTAACAGTACAGTTGTAAACTAAACATTCAATCAATAATGACAGTTGATGATGACAATGTAATGTGGTAATGTGTAGTGTAATAAATTACATCATTTATCAACAGCATTATCGTAATCAATAACCCATTACTACAATGTACGAATGTTATGTAAAATTCTTTCGAATTATGAATTAATTTTATACGAAGAAGTTAAAAAAGCATTTGGTAATTCTATCATGTTAAACAAATGGAAGTTAATGGGAATAGGTTAAACGATAAAGACAAATGGAAATTCTACGTGTCGTGTGTCAAATCCTGGGCCAGTGATACTGGCGAAAATCCTAGTGTGTCCAATATGATAAATAACGCTATGGACTAAGTATGAATAAATTCAGAACTGCGGCTTAACCATTTATGATACGTCGTCTTTTCCTAGATTAACATGATCCTACTATTCATCAGTCTACAAATCCCTTAAAGCTCTTAACAACCATATAAGTACAGCAATTTCAAAGATTGATTTACAAGACTTACGAATGAAGAACACTTATACGTTTTTATAAGCTTCACTTTTGTCATTAACCTGTATTATGAATCTTCTTTAATGAATACTTTACACTATTTAATAAATTATTATCTCAGACAGTTATAGCTTTGATGAACGATTGATAAATATTAATATATAAGACAAAGCTTCTTCGTATAACAGCTGCGAATACAAAGAGTAGTATATCGTATTTAATGTCTTTGTTTTCGTGAAAGTTATGACGCAAATCGGAAGTTTGCAAAATAAATTCAATGTTACTTACTGAAAGAAAATATTCTCGACAGTATTATTTATTGCTTATTAGAAGAATAAATTCACTGCAATTGACTTAGTTGACGTTATTACTAGACAATTTATCATGCGATGTTGTTGTTGTTATTGTACATCGATTTGGAATTTTTTGCCAATTATATACCTAGAATTGTTCCATTACTATTCTGAACTAAATTATAGCATTAGCAAAATAGTTGCAGCTGACTTTCAGATTTAATTATTAAATAAATAAAAGAATATGCAATATTATCACTTACTGCAAATATCTAAACAAATACGATATGTGAAATATGAACCGCTAAACTCAGATTTCATAACATGTGAAAATATGCTGATGTGTAATGATTTGTTTTGTTTGTCTACAGATGATGAGGGGTAATCTGTCGTGGTAGGAGGAGCGCGACATGAATTCTGACGTGCACCGTCATCAGGCGCACCCGCCATTGGCACAGGTAAACCTTTGCACCTACTAACTTATTTCATAAAAAAAAATACTCGAAAGACAAAAACCGAAATAAGCAAAAAGTTTCTGAAGTCTAACAACCAGATGTTTACTTAAACTGAGTGATGTTTTTAAATTATTATAAATCCAAATTGTTTTGCTTTCGTATTTGATGCAAATCACAATTTAAAGTTCAAACTAACAAATCAATCTGTTGTTAAATGAATGAAGCAATGTTGCAACCGATCGCCAGGAGCATACGCACTTTGTGAACGGATTTCATTGTTACATCATCATCCTCGATTTTCAGTAACATGTGCAAGCTAAAGTTATAGAACAGCACGTCTGTAGCACATAGTTTATCGACACATCAACCACTCTGTAAGCAACATTCGTCCTCGATACATGCACGTCCGCATGCACTGTGCCCGACTTTCTTTAATGCGTACTACTTGAAATATAACCTCTACAAATTTTCTTACGCTCTTAGTTTTCAATATAATAAGCATATATTTCATGCATATCAAAAGTAGTGTGTGAAATGAAAATTTGCATGAAAAATTGTATTTAACGTACCTGCATCAACAGTTGGCGTACGTCCAAGGTTTTGCGTTTCAATGGATCGTTACGGGGAACATTATCGTTTATCCAAGTGCTTCCAATTCGTTATATTGCTAAACAATTACGGTTTGTATTACAACACTTGGATACAGTTTATCGACATCGGTATCGAACGAGTTAATCGGCGTCCCTATTATGATTGGATTTGACTACGGTAAACGTTGGAACACTTTTACGATATTTTATATTCATGAGTCGTCTTCATGAAAGGTCGATTTGCGGTCAACCTCGCCTGTCACGATCTCAAATTCAACAGTAGCAAGTTTATTTTAATGCGGGCTTCTGTGTAAACTATCTACGTTTTACGAGTAATGAGTAAACGTACTTTGAAGTCCAGATTTCACATTTTATTATTACAAGGATTTTTGCGTATATAAATTGAGATATGACCTCCACGCAAAGGTGTAAAATTTATATTGCAGAATTGGAAATATTCGCTGTGGCGGGTTTAAACTATTCGTACCTATAAGTATTGTAAACTGATTGATTGTGTCAAGAAACCCGTATGCGATATTGTATGTGTCCCGTGTTGTTACAGCACGGAGTGCACGCGGGCTCCCAGGGTGTGGGTCCCTGCGGCTGGTACTCGGCATCAGCTGCACCCGCTCCCACCGCACCGGCCCGGCTCAAGCGCACTCAGCCCCCTCATCAACTACCAGTGCGTATACTATCACGTCAACGTCTCGACTTCTACGCGAATTTTCTATAATTAAACATGATGACTGCAGGAATATGAAGATAGATAACTATTTACGGTTTTACTCGTAGATATAATCTATATAAACATCAACATACCTAAAGTAGGATAGAAAGTAGATTATTATCGTTTAATAGGTTTTCTCATGAGATCAGAGTGGAATACTCCATAATGTCGATAGGTGAGACTCATTGTATTCATGGTTAGTGATACACAGCATTGAGAATGAGAAGCACAGTGGCATAGTTATCACAACGATGTCACATAATTTATGACCCTTTGTGCGACCACATTGATCTATTCACAAGGCTAAGCGCGAGACAAGTTCCCATTGCACGTAGTTGAAACAAAACAATTGTAGCATTATCGGCGTGCCGTGATTCCACTGACATGTGACAAGTTTTTTAAAATGATTTGTAGGTTATTGTCTCAGTGTTAGCTATATTTATGTTGCGCTAAACTCCGCTTTACCGGCGACAGAAAGTAGAGTTCATATTCATTCAGACCCTTTGTCACAACTAGTATTGTTTGCGGTGGAAATTCTCACGGTTGCTTAGAAAGTAAGACACCGCGCCGGATCAAACGTAAATATTTATTCTTTAAAGGCAGATGTGGCGGTGGCGCTATGGCGTGGGCTTGGATCTAGAATTGGCATTTCCACAATACACGTGGGTTATTTTTACGATAGTTGAAAACTTTGTTTCAGTGTGGAGGCAGTGTGAGCGGTAGTAATGGGCCACACGCGCCTCTCTCGCCCACCGCATTGCAGAATTCCATTCCACATAACGTGAGTGCAATTTATTTATATTATTTTTGCTGCACATACTTGCAAATGTAGCTATTTGGACTACGTGCGTTGCATTCTAAAGCTCGTATAATGTGGACTTCTTCGTTTGCTGTTTGTACTAGATACCCACTAAGGTTAAATGAGTATCGAAGTGTTGACTAGTAACATTATCTAATGGGATTACTAGTGATAAGTGTCCTAAATACTAGTGTCCCAGTTTTCAGTTGAACTTCACCTACTTACATAATTATTAATGTATGTCAAAGCAATAGAACATTCCATGTCATATCGACCGTCTCTAGTCCCTACTAATAATGATATTTAATTTTCACCGGTAGGTTTCGTTGACTTGTGATGGCGTCATTATCGTCCCACGTCTGCACTTACAATAGTGTTTTTGTAATCCAAGTTTTTCAATGATTTATACCTTGCGTTTGATAGATGGGTAGTGATTGTTTTTAAACAATAGATGACGACAGTTGAGTTAACCTGCTCGTGTCGTATAGTTTTATCTTCAATTGAATGTTGTAAAATAGGTAATAAAATGTTGTTGTCAACAGATTGTGATGTCGTCGTCGGTACGGACGCCGGCGCCGCCCGGGCCTGCGCCCTCCGCCATGCACACCTCGCAGACGACATCTGGTAAATCAATTTAACATTCTGACGGAACTGTTCATAATTACGCCTTTATGATGGACTTTACAGCTTGCATGCAATGCCCAAAATAGTCGTAAGTTAATAAAAACATTAAGATACTGTTTCAGTAAACACACGACCTAGTTTAGTGAACATTACAGTTTACCTACCTACCAAAATTTCAATCTCAACTTGAATTAGTAATTTATACGAAATTACATTCATATGTTCTGTCATGCACCTTGAGTTTATACATTCAACTGCGATTTCACTGAGTTTCACAAGTATAAAAAGCTGAATTAGCGAGTGACGTCATGACAGATACCAATAAATCTCGCTGATATTAATAGTATCAGAGTAACAAGTACAGTAATATAACTTTCATACGGTTAATGTGAATTCCGCATGTGCGTAAATATACAGTAACATAGTGTGTGCATACACGTTTTCTAATGTAATGTATTCAGACATGCAAATCACGTTCGGCCCTCGTTATTCGCAGTAGTTCTTTAAATTGCAATCGACACACAGTCTGCTAGTTAGCTGTTACGAAACCTTTCGTTATGTAGCTTACATGCCATCTAAGGATTCAAGAAAGTAGGGATTATGGAAGGAGAGTATGCAATTATCTCCATAGGAATCTATACATTGGCACGATCAAGATCAACTAGCTGTACCTACCAAAGGACTGACAGATATGTCTTTAAAGTTTGACTTTCAAAGGGATCTTTTAGGGCCTAATTGTCACAAAGATTTAACTTCTCCTTTACCATACTATACCCTAGCTTTTCCAACAAATTAGCGGCAGTATTATGTTAAGCCTCAACTTGTGTCATACCGGTACAAAGGAGCAAAATGATCCAATGTCAGAGGATGACGCTACAGGAATACAGGCATTCGTGACTTGCAAATATTACATTGCAGTATTATTTATAAAGCCGGGCGAACCTTGCCTTGGCACCAACTCGGGAAAAGGCTAATACAAAAGAGATGAATAAGCAATTTTTAGCTCGAATACATTTATCGCGAAATACATTAGCTTAAATCACATTTTGAAAGCAAATTGCATTGTGTAAAGACAATGTTTTTCCTTGGTTATATTTAAAAGTACTTGATATATGGGATTGTTTATCTTAAACATGATTCGGAACTCTTTACTAGACCAAGCAAATCATAGGGTTTTGTTTCCATCAAATACTTGTGAAACTAATAAATATAAAGAAAGAAAAATGTGCACTACAGAACTACCTTCTAATCTTATTACACTATACTATAGTCGCAGAAATGTATACTATAGTAACAGAACAGCACAAACGATTACATAGAAAATTTATTTCTGTTATACAACTCTAATTTTACAAGAAACATGTTTTAAATCCAAGCAGACTTTATAAAATTCCTGTCTTAAATTCAAGCAGAATTTATAAAACTCCATGTTTATCCAACAGCTGTGTCGAAGGGGCCGAGCGACGTGCTGGTGAACTCGACGTGCGTGAACCCTCCACCGGCCGGCAACAGGCTCATCAACATGACTCAGTGGCCGTACGTATCTTGTCAACAGCTGTATTTGTACTTATGTCACATACATACCGAGTAAATGTATGTATTAACTAATTAATTAGGCTGAGAGTGTGTTAAACGGCATGCTTGTATCATGAGATGCTTGTATGTAATCGAAACTGAAGAAGTATGTGAGGATCATAGTAGATGGGTCTTTTATGGTTACCCTCATGGGATAAAAACGTGAGTTTATTATACATATACATAAATTATGTGTATGTAAGATGTCTTAGTGAGCTGTTTAAACAATTAACTCTTTGTATTCTACATACAACAAGCTAATTAATTTCGTTTTATTAATGTTACGAGATAATAGTATGTTTGTTCTAAATTCTATGAAATTTACGTGATATCTACGCTTGGTATGTCCTACTAACGGTACGGCACGTACCACATAGATACGTGTTCCGAGTTTGTGACTAAACGAAACCGCAGCACAGGAAGATATTTTTAGTACCGTTAACAAATCAAAATTACAAAAATGACGATCTAAAATTTGAATATAACTCGCATTTGTAGAAAAACTGCTCACACTTCTATTTGCGATTCCATAAAATTAAAACACCTAATCTTATCTTTCTACAATTAATGTTAAAAGCCACTTATTTGATTAATTAATTAATAGATAGACAAAACACGAACCGAAGACACAAAACTACCATATTCACAGAAATAATACCTTTCAACACACAAATTACTTATTATATTTTTCGGCTTACTCACGTAACTATTTGACGAGGAACTCGACTAATTTCAAGCCATGCTAGAGGCCCATATTCTTGAGCAACATTCCGCTACACACGACGCGGCGACTGTCACCATTATAATAATTAATTTAGTACGTTTCACTAAAGTTATAATATAAAAACACACATTGTTTTGTTAAGAAAACACTAATTTATTAAAACGCTTATAGGTGATAACATTAGTGTTATCAGGACTTATCTGAATGATAATAGACGTACAGTCGTCAGTCTGAAACACACAAGTATGGAGTGTGCGTGTGACATAACCCAGTGCTTCAACAAACCACACAAAGTTCTGTTGTTCATACCGCCGGCTTTAGCTTACGAGGATGTAGAGTAAATATCCTGTTGAATTTTTATTCAGAAATAGTACTAGTGTTGATTATACTGATAATGGAATCATTGACAGTAGGTTTCGCATTTGTAGACGTGTATCATGCCTGCTCTTATTTGTTCTATTTTCCTATACAACATCTTCTGTACAGATTAGGTTGCCAACAAGTAAAGGGTAACAGTCAAAATCAAAGCATTTATTTCAATTAATCCTTAATTTAGGCACTTTTGAAACGTCAAATTGAATTGTCCGTCTGTCTGTCTGTTTGTCAGTGAAGATAGGCACTAGTTCCAAAATGTGGCTTCGAATGGAGAAGAATGAGCAAGAAACACCACCACTTTAAAAAATCTTAACAATTGCTATAAAACACATACAAAATTAAAAGTTGACACGAATTAAACGCACCTAGAAACTCATGTTCTTTACATTCTAAAGTATGAACATAAACTTTATCACTTCGTAAAATTGACACAGATTGAATGAAAAGAATCCAATCAGTCAATTAAAACCCTTGATAAAGTTAATCGTATTATCTTTATATAGGGACTGTGTTCACAAGCCGTCCTACGTTTCAATTGAACTGATTAGTATAGGTCTTTGTATCACACGTATCTTTTGTTATTATTCTTATCAATCGTTAACACGTTTACAAATGTACTAGTCTTTATTACATTACAAATTTTTGCTATGTTGATAAATCATTGTTTTAGTATTGAAAGAAAACACATGATTGATGAAACCTAATTGTAGTCGTTGTATTGTATTGCATACGACTCGTGTTGTGTATACTTGCTGCGTTGTAGTGTATATATAACAGGAAAACCTTTGACTGTGACACAAAAGTATTATAAATATAATAAACGTAAATTAGAAATCGACCTTATTGCAAATGAATAAGACTGTTTGACTTTATTAATAGACTTGTATCTTATACATAATATTATATTATATCACAATATTGTCGAAAATATAGGGTTTAAAAGGCTGATTGAATAAAAACAAAGTATCAACGAAGCTCAACACACTGACTACTGTACTGTACACAACAAAGTTATCATCTTTAGAGCTATCAACCGTGCTTCTAACTCTGCTAGTATATAAAGTACTGACATTTAGTTATCTATAATATAAAAATAAGTCGGGTTTTCCTTCCTGACGCTATAACTCCAGAACGCACTAACCAATTTCCACCGGTTTTGCAATCGTTGGAAAGGTCTCTGCTAAAGCAAAGAAAATTCAGGAAAAAAATTAAGAGAAAAGCAGGAAAACAGGGAATATAATTGGTGGCGAAACCGATTTCGCCGGGTTTACTAGTATAGCATATAATTCAGTTGTAAAATATAGTAATTTCACTATTATGTTTGTCCCCAGATGGCACCACGGCGCGATATCCCGCGAGCGCGCGGAGGCCCTACTGTCAGGCTCTCCCGACGGCGTGTTCCTGGTGCGGGAGAGCACCAACTTCCCCGGCGACCACACGCTCTGCGTGCGGTATCGGGGCCGGGTCGAACATTATCGGTGAGTTCCATCACTTCACACCTTTTATTCCAGGGGCCTTAGTCTGCTATTACAATTGTGTTAGAATGGTCGATCATTGAGCAGAGAAGAGCTATACAACCTACATAGCTCCGTCCCTCATACACTGCTCAATGAACCATCCTGACACAATTGTAATAGCAGACTAAGGCCCCAGAAGTGTTGTAGAAAGGTACATGAATGAAATGAATTCAATCGAACACTTAAATTACTGTGTTTACTATTGTTTACGAATACAGAACTACAGAATATTGTGTTCTTTTGTTATTGTGACTTGTGTCGCTGTTGAACGTCCAAGAACTCCATGCTATAACCATTCACTCCTTAGTAAGGAGAAAACATCAAATTAGCCTTCTCTTAATTCCGAAAGATTATGTCCCATATTAGGAAACTTCGACCGATAGTAATATTTCATTGAAATTACCATTTGTACATCACTTGTTCCTATTTTTAATAACTTTATTTTATTAAAGTTACTTTTAAAAATGATAATGTTAGAGGGACATCATTAATGTGTGTATATATAATACATTTGAAACGTTCATATCACAATATGCCATTCAGTTATTTCAATATTGTAAGTAAACATGTCTTACAGACTAAACAATAAGGTTCTTGAAACGACCATTCACGTCAACAGTATTATTTAAAACAACCATAATAATGACGTTTTTGCTTTGTGCAAAAACATGTTCTACTGTTTTCCAACCATTTAATTCATGAAAGAGTTGAATATGTTGTTTACAACTTAAAATAAACGTTTTATTATTGTTTACAGAGTAAAATGGGCAACAGCACCTGATAACCAAAACCAACGTCTAACCATAGACGATGAAGAGTTTTTCGATAATATGACGGATTTAATCCATGTAAGTATAATATGTCCGATACTTTTATTTTCCGTTGCCATCCTCGTATGTCTAGAATAGCAGTCGAAAGATTTTTTTATAAAAATTCATGAAAAAGTTAGCACATTTCCAATAAGTACTACTTTGTCACTGATCAAAGTAAAGATGCGAGATAATAACGTACTAAATTACAAAATAGTGTCCTGGCAGTAAGCGGGTTGGTGGCCAAACACAGACTTATCAACGCAAAAAAAAAAAATGTTGCTTATAAGCAGTAGTGCTCGATCATTGACTTTGATCTCATAATTTCTTACCAACCACCAAGCGAAAATGGAACTTAATGACAAAATAATATTAATACATGTTTGTCTTACTCCACACAGCACTACTTACAAGACGCTGACGGCCTGTGCACTAAGCTGGTGCGGTGCTTGCCGAAGGCCTCGCCCAATGGCGCCAACAACAACGGAGTGCTGCAGCCGTCCTACCCGCCTCATCCGCAGGTAATGATCATTACATAGTTTGTTAAGAAATAATAAATATTTAGGTACTAGGTAGGTAGAAAAGTTACAATATAATTTATACTGCTTTCGCAAAAGTAAATTCAGCATATCGCCAACTGAGTTATAAGACCTATGTAATATGCCTGATATAGAACAAGGCAACTATCTTACCTCAAATGTAGTTGCCAGTATTGGTATGCCGTAATCTTCACGATTTCGAAATAGCAGTTTTAAAGTTTCAAGTTCAGGTTTATCAAAGAGCATTACTTCTCGGTCTCTATCAAATGTATAGTCCCTTACACCCCGCGGGAATAGTACGTAATATTGTTTGAATGTGACCCCGCAGCAACCCCCGCCGTACCCCCCGACGCCGAGCGTGTCGAGCGCGCTGAGCTCGGGCCACTTCCAGCACACGTACTCCACGCAGATGGCCTCCTCCGACCAGACCGACAGCTCGTTACAACCGCAGAACTTCGTGGATGCACGTTAGTATCATTTATATTAGAAAGAGGGAATCATTTCATAGTTTCTTTGCATTGAATTACTAAACTATAGGCTTTGTTACGAAACTATGCAATAAATATGCACCGTCACGCCTTTTATCCCCGAAAGGGGAGGCAGAGGTGCATATTACGGCACGCAATATACCATTTGTGTTATAAGTCCCATGTAATAGGAGGTGAGCCTATTCTATATATTAGCCTATGCCTATACCATTAAACAAATTTTACTATAATTATACTCCAATATTCCTTTAGAACCGGAACTTACCGACTCGTGAGAAAACTTTAATTTCACACGTGGCAAGTCACGAAGGGAAAAGCTAGTAAATAATACTAGTATCAGTTTTATATCTACATGCAATTTCCGTGGAAAAAAACAAGTTTACTAGGTTTTCAAATATAATTAACTATCGCTATAAAAATTACTATCTCCAGTTAACATTCGCAATCTCACTTTCCCTTTTAAATATTATTTATGATTCAGTAGTAACATAAATATTGTGGGCTATAATTAAAAATGTTCTTGCGTACACATTAATTTCCAGGTTGGAAAATAGACGAGCGTGACCTTGAGATCCGTGAGAATATTGGCAAGGGAGAGTTCGGTGACGTGATGCTGGGCATACTGAACGGCTCGCAGAAGGTCGCTGTGAAGATCCTCAAGGACAGAGAAGCTGCCAGCAAGTTCCGCGCGGAAGCTAGTGTTATGGCGTAAGTATTTTTTTTATGGTATACGAGCAGTCAGATCACCTGATGGTAAGCAATCGCCGTTGCCTATGGACACCCGAAACACCAGAGGCGTTACAAGTGCGTTGCCGGCTTTTTGGGGGTTAGGAATTTAAGGGTTGTTGGGGAATCGGGGATTTGGAAGATTGGGAATGGGGGTAATTGGGCCTCCGGTAACCTCACTCACACAACGCAAGCGTTGTTTCACGTCGGTTTTCTATGTGGCCGTGGTATCACTCCAGTCGAGCCTTTAAGAGTTAAATGTATAACTTGAGATTTCCATTAACTGTACCTACGCTCATTGTTTGTAATTGGAAAAATATTGGACAGATTTCGTATTACGGGAAATATGAACTGACCGCAATTTAACCGCGGCCTAGCATTTGATTACAAACATATACATGGACATGTGTGTATGCAATGTGTGTACTTTGTACAGTCACTCTTTAATTCGAAACAGGAGATACTTTTAAATTATTACGAATCATCTAATGGTCCGAAATTTTAACTAGCCTTAAAATGTAGATACTTGTCTCTGCAATCTTTCGTTCTCTATCGTTGTTCAACTTCAAATTGTCAAGAGATTGACGAAAGTTGCAATTAACTAGTCATTTGTAATGATTTTTATATTCCAATTACCAAGTGTATAAAAATTTATTGATTTAGGTCGAAATATAAAGAGATTTTCTAGAAACCTCGTGATAACTTTGAATCATCGAGAGTCGACTATATAATGAAGTAGATAAATTAGCTGTGTAGTGACGGATAGCAGTGTCAAATACATTTATCACCACCTCAACTCCTCCCGCGGGTGTCACAACAAGCCGACTGGATAAATAAGAAAAAAGTGCTATTAATTTAATGTTTGTCAACTAACGTGACTCATAAAATTATTTTTTATCTATCCACAAGGTCGACTGGTTAATTAAAACGTGTATTATGCCCGGTTCCTATAATTGAGAAACGATCCGTTTTAGTTACGAATAGTAGTTTTATATACGAGGCGTAAGCTTAAACCGTTCCTATAAAAAACGTCTCGTCGCGCAACTTACTGACGGCTTGTAACTAACGGATGGGAGGGCACCGGTAAGCGTAAAGTATAGAGATGACAGTCCATGGCGTTCCTATAAATATTTTAACCGTCCGTAGATTGTCAAGATGATTATTCGTAATGTCACTTGGTTACCAGCCGATGTCGGTCGGTTAGAGTAGAATTTAGAAAGAAACTTCACCGTTTTCCTTGTAAATTTTAAAATGTCCAGTTCAGAGAGTGATAGAGAAGCGTTTGATATTCTATCACACATCAATGAAAGTGATTCAGACGAAGATAACAGGCGTAGCAGAACATATAAAGAAAGAGTAAACTATTTAGCGTCGCTGGATTCATACGAATTTCAAGTGAGATTTCGACTCGACAAAGCGTCTACTGAAGAGTTACTTCTTGAAATTCATCCGCATATAAAAGTAACAGGATCCAGGTAAGTATCTTGGAGGCATTTGAAAGTATTGTATACTTATTCTAAAAATTTAAACATAACCTAAATAAATTGATATTATTTCAGGAATCATGGGATTTCTCCACTACATCAGCTATTGCTGACCTTAAGATTTTATGCTTTAGGAACGATGTTGTTGTCAGTGGCAGATTTTGTGGGTGTGTCAAAAACGTCGGCATGTCGTATTGTGCGTGATATTAGTTTTGCTATCGCTAAACTTTATAGTAAATACATTTTCATGCACACTGACACAGAACATGAGTTCTATAATATAGCTCGGTTCCCACGTGTTCTTGGTGCAATTGATGGTACACACATCAGAATACAATCACCATGTAAGTCTCCATGAAATTAAGTAATAAGTTAGTTAGGTAGGTACCTACATATAAAAACAGTTTCACTCGTTTTTTAAAACTACTTTTTTCAACACAGGTTTTCAGGTTGGAGAAGAATTTAGAAACCGAAAAGGTAATTTTCCCTGAATGTGCAAGCAGTACGTAATGCCAATCTGCTTTTCATGAATGTGATGGCTCGCTGGCCTGGCTCTGCTCATGATGCCACTATATTCAATGCTTCCGAACTGCGTGGTAAGAACATATACCTATCTGTAAGTATTTACTTGTTCCCATAATTTAAACAGAAATAAAGCATCCTTTTTTTCGGCACAATGTGAAAGTGGATTATTTGGCAACAGATGGTTACTGGGAGATAGTGCATATCCTCTGAAGCCTTACCTTTTACCACCACTACTAAACCCGCAAACACAAGGCCAAATTTTGTACAACGAAGCGCATATCCGAACAAGAAATTGCATTGAAAGGTAGGTTGACAATTTCATACATTCATTATAATGTTGTAACATATCACCAGTTATGTTTAAGTTCCATGTAATAGAAGGCTGGTCTTTTGCCAACAACAGAGGACATCCAGATTCCGTGGTACTACTGAGAAATTTTCGACAAACCGAAAGATTTTTAAGAAATTCCTGATAAAAAAACCCAATAACCCAACATAGGTGAGAGGTATATATATAGATATCACTATTTATAATTTAATTAAACTGTAGCAAGAAAATTAATTATCTACTAATTATTTGGTTTTAGATGTTTCGGGGTATGGAAGCGACGATTTCCTGTTGTGGGTTTGACTTTGCGCCTGAGTCTCTTACGAGCTCACTCAGTAATAATAGCTACAGCAGTGCTGCATAATATTTGTCGCTCAAAGAGTTTAGCAGATGTACCTCCGGAGATGGAACTTCCAAATGCAGAGGCAGTGCCTGTTGCCAGTAATGCTGAGGAGATGAGTAATTATATGGAAAGAGACTTATTGATTACAGAATATTTCAATAAGTGAGTATTACTTAAAAAAAATAAAATAAAAATAAAATATAATCACTACTTCAAAATTTCTTTATTTTTTTCAGTTTACACTAATGAAGATAATAATCTATAAATAATCAAGAGTAGTAGTAACAATGAACTGCTAAGTATTAGTTCTCTGATAAATGTAATGAAAAGGCTGGTTATTTCTTCGGTCAGAAGATAAGTACTGCCATTCAACGTGGCAATGCGGCCAGTCTTCTGGGAACGTTTTCCAGTGACAGCGATGCGGACGAGTACTTCGACGCAACGTCACGCCTTTTAGACAGAGGTGCTCATTGCGACACATAATGCCGCTATACACCCACTTTTCACCATTTGTGTTATAAGTCCCAGGTAATAGGGGATGAGTCTATTGCCACATACTAGACACAATTCCAGACTCCGTGCTACTACTGAGAAATTTTCGAAAAACCGAAACACCCCAGTAATACTTTGCCCGACCCGGGAATCGAACCCGAGACCCCTTGTTCGGCAGTCGCATTTGCGACGACTCGACCAACGAGGCAGTCAGTTTTAGTTTTAAATTAGTTTTTATTTTATATTTTAAGTTGTATATATAAAATAAATGTATTTTATTTGAAATAAAAAAAAGAAAAGTAATAAAATTAACAAATTTGTATATTATATGTTTTATTTTACATTATTACATTACTACATTCCACCCGATGAAATCTTAGAGAAAGTGACAAGTGTTTTGCGATCCACATGTAGTGGGTTTGCTGTTCCATTTGGTGGTGATTGAGTAGGTGCTACAGAAAATGTCATCTTTGAATTGGACAATGCTGATGATTTGATGCAAATTCCTAAACAACTTGACACAAATGATGTATCAGTCAACATCCAGGATGAATCACTTTTGCCTACATGTACAAAAAAGAGGAAAACAGACTTTAGCTCTCAAGCTGGGACTTCAGAAGGCAACACAGGCGAATCAGGTGCTAAATATGTAAATGGAAGAAAACTAAATATTATTATTACAATTCTTTTCCTTATTGGCTAACTCCAATTTCAATATTTTAATCTCTATATCTAATTTTTCTGCCTTTTTATCATAGTATCTTGCCATTGCCAAATTACATTGCAGCCGTCCATCATCCTGGTTCGTTTTAAACTTTTTGGCTGTAATAAAAAAGCTCAGATTAGGTTTCACTAATAAAAATATTTCACAATCACACAACGTCACGCCTTTTATCCCTGAAGGAGTAGGCAGAGGTGCACATTATGGCACACAATGCCACTGTGTATACCCACATTTCACAATTTATTTAAATAAAAAAATAAACATAAACACTATTATTAGAACTTATGACGGGATATATACCATGTTTATTGAATTTGGTGAGTTTCCGATATTTCGGCACTGTTGCAAGCGCCATGATCACAGTTAATCCGTGATCATGGCGCTTGCAACAGTGCCGGTATGGTAAATGGTAAATATCCCGTCATAAGTTCTAATAATAGTGTTAGTGACCATGTCAGTTTAAAAACTTATAACATAAACACTGTTAATATAAAAAGTGATTTTACCTTTGCTTTGCAGAGGCTTAGACATCATTCCATATATATGTTTAGCACCTGGTTCGCGTGTGTTGCCTTCTGAAGTACCAGCTTGGGAACTATCGTCTATTTTCCTCTTTTTTGGACATGTAGGCAAAAGTGATTCTTCCTGGATGTTAACTGATGCAACATTTGTGTTAAGTTGTTCAGGAATTTGCATCCAATCAGCATTGTCCAATTCAAAGATTTCATTCACATTTTCTGTAGCACCTACTCCATCACCACCAAATGGAACATCAAACCCACTACATGTGGGTCCCAAAACACTTGCCACTTTCTCAAGAATTTCATCGGGTGGAATGAAATCTGGTTTGCCACCACCTGTCTGCAATAAAATAAAACACATTATTATTAATTTGATTGATCGTGATCTGCCGAGTCTTTTCCCAACTATGTTGGAGTCAGCTACCAGTCTAACCCGAAGCAGTTGTTTTACATGGAGTGACTGCCTACCTGGCCTAGTGTATTTGGATAGACAGACATAAGAGTGGGATTCATGGATGTAAACCACAACATACAGCTAGTTATTCATAATAATATAATCTTACCTTTAAATTGTTCATCCTTATATTGGCAGCTCTCTTACGAGCTGCTTTTTTTAAATTGTCCCATTTTAATTTAAGCTGACCGACCTGACGTGGTATTTGACCACTTTTTGAATTAAATTTGTTCGTTAAAGAAATCCACGATTCCTCCTTCAGTTTGTTGGTGGCAGCATTGGTCTCTTTGGTAATTACTACTGGGTGGCTTTGGATTAAATCCACGAGTAGTGAAACCTCATCTTTGCTCATAACCTTCTTTATTTTCTGTAATATAAATAAGTATTCTTGAATGAGGGTTTACCGAAGCAAAATGTACAACTTTGTAGAAATAGCTCATACAAGATGTTATCTTTAGGTACTCACCGGCGTAATATCCATTTCAAAAAATAGGTAACTTCTTTTCAAATGACAATAACACCTCAATTCTTATTTTACACGGCCCTTGTGAAAAGGAAAAGAATTTGAATGCTCGCGCTTACAAAGTTTGACGGATGTCAAGCGTCAGTGCAAAGAGTATTATAATAAGTATGCATAGGGAAACTTACGTTCCGTTCCTAGTGTAAGATGCATTCAATTGTGTTGGTAAGGAAAAAAACATATCAAGCCGATGCCTGCAATGGTATAGTTAGTTACATATCCTAAAAAAACTAAATGATTCATTTGTATGTAAATCTAACTTAATTTATTTTGAATTTTGTGTTATTTTAAATTTCAATTTTGCTTATAACGAAACGCACGCCTGGAAGTGAAGAGGGCTCTGTATTTCAATAACCAACGGATGTTCGTTGACAGCAGGTAAAGAAAGTTAATTGTGGAACGGTAATAACGAGACGTAGTCGGTACTCGAAAAACGGATAGTAGTTCTTATACCACGCCGATTCGTTAAATATTGGAACCGGGCATTAGTCATCGCTATAGGTCTACGGCTATCATACATATTACATGTTGCTTTATGGTGTAGGTAATTTGTCAGGATGTATGTTTTTTGTTATTTTAAGCTAAAAGGAAATTCTTCAAATAATATTTTGTATGAATCAATTTAGTTCTGACTAAATGACTAAATTTTATAATTTTAGCCATGGGAAAATACATTTCGGTATGGTGGTTTCGTTTCCGAGTAGTATGATATTTATAGCAATAATATATGTAAAGTATTTATTTAAATGTATAGGAAAAAGACATAAAGTATTTAAGCTAAGGGATCTCACTACTGCTGATTAGCTTTGTCTTAGCTTAACTAACATAATTTCATACGAAATACATAACTTCACGCCTATCTCCCATGGGGGTAGGCAGAGACAATGGACCGCCAATTGCTACGACCCTTACATACCTCTTTCTCTTCACACGAAATGTAATTTTTGTTGCCAGGTCACTAACGCACGATAACTTGGTGCGGCTGCTGGGGCTGGTGTTCACGTCGAGCGGCAGTACGTGCATCGTGACGGAGCACTGCGCGCAGGGATCCCTGCTCGACTACCTCCGCTCGCGGGGCAGGCACTACGTCACGCAGCTCAACCAGATCAACTTCGCTTAGTAAGTTATTGCTTGCTATTTTATGGTATAGGATTGTAAATGAGCAGTTGGATTACCTGATGGTAGGCAATCAGCGCCGCTCATGGACACCTGTAACACCAGAGGAGTTATGAGTGTGTTGCCACCCTGAGGGGCCACCACTTAAGAATTAAGGTTGGGGAGGAGGATTGACCCCATTTGTGGAATTTGTCGTTATTTAAACGTCCCCACGTTGTTATTGTTATATTGTGTTCTAGACCTTCGATAGTACAATAAAAATTCTTGTTATTGGATTATGTTTTCTGATCAAATTGTTATTTCCTATTACACTACTACAAAAATGTAAAATAAAATTTACTTTTACAGTGACGCGTGTTGCGGCATGGAGTACCTAGAGGGCAAACGCGTGGTGCATCGCGACCTGGCGGCGCGTAACGTGCTCATATCGGCGGAGGGCACGGCCAAGGTGGCGGACTTCGGGCTGGCGCGGAACGACGCCACCATGGACGACCCCGCCGAGGCCGCCCGCCTGCAGGCCAAGCTGCCCATCAAGTGGACCGCGCCCGAGGCACTCAAGTACAACGTAAGTTGTTATTATTATTTAAGAATATTCCCTTTTTTTTGAGGGGGCCATCATCCAATGACTTCTCCCGCCTTGGGCGAGGCGAGAGGGAGTGTCAGACTCTTACTGACTAAAAACCACCCCGTTCCTTCTCCTGCTTTTCAAGCCGGAGCCCCGGTAAACCCGCTAGGTCCGCAGCAAGAATATTCCCCTAAGAACAAGGTTTTATATGGTGGCAGATCAGATATTTGGAAAACTGTGGTGGCACTAATCAATGTAACACACTAGTAAATAAAGCATTGTGTGACTCAGGTATTAATGGAATATGTGTTTGTTTCAGAAATTCTCTAACAAGTCTGACATGTGGAGTTTCGGCATTCTCCTCTGGGAGATATATTCGTTTGGAAGAGTTCCATACCCTCGAATTGTGAGTACAACATTCAAACGATAATAATGCATGTATTGTTAGTTTTTGTGTATCTTTCCTTGTAGTCGTAACTAGGACAACTTAGCAGGAAAATGACAATTTCATAGCATTAGAATAGAAAAAAATATTTTTATTTCAAAGTAAGAAACATTATTCAACTTCTGTTCGTTATATTTTTGTAATCCCGGATTGGAACACGAGTATTTATATTACAAGTATGACAGAACCAGTAAAGTAAATATATTATGTTATGTGGAGTGGATATTCTTACTCGTTCTTCTCCATAGGAATCTACACTTTGGAACGAGCAAATAGCTTCACTAGAGGACTGACCGACAGACAGACGTTATTAATATTATTATATTTGCTTTGACGTTCAAAAGTGCGTTCCTGGTCTATTTGAAATAAATGATTTTGACTTTGTGCAGCCTCTAGCGGAGGTGGTCCGCCACGTGGAGCGCGGGTACCGCATGGAGGCCCCGGAGGGCTGCCCGGGCGGGCCCTACGAGGTCATGCGCGCGGCGTGGCACGCGGACCCGGCGCAGCGGCCCACGTTCGCGGCCACGCGCCACCGCCTGGCCGCCATCCGGGACGCCGCGCACCACGCGCAGCTCGCACACGCCGCGCACCCCGCGCCATAGCACAGCGCGCCGGTAACTATACCTTACTATACTTCATACATTCAATTGACTGATAAATACTTCCACTCTTTCTTTCATACCCAATGGGTATTATATTGTGTCTTAACAATGTAAATCTAATTGCACTACACTAACTAAATATTCAACAAGTCAATAAGCAGCCTAGTCCAATTTTAATTTTTAGTTTCATTATTATTTTGAAAGGTCAGAACCCGCAGTCCTTATTTAAAAAATCTTAAGATTAAAATCTATCGATAGCTACATAATTTACTTTAGATCCCCAAATAAATATACAAACAGTATAAATTCCAGACATCAAATGAAACAATATTTATATGACGTTTTTTCTAACAATGTAACCGTTTATCCTCAGGGCAGACCGGCGGGCTGCAGAGGACGGGACTTGATGAATTAGTGTAATATGTACACACGGGAAAGGTATAGTGCTGTGACGGTGGCGAGATGTATTTTATACATTAATTAATACATACTGTAAGTACTAAATTATTTTAATATGTTTGAAGACACTCCCTCGCTAAGTATAATTGTAATGTAGATTAGATAATGTGTAATTTTGATGTGTTGTACAAGAATGTGTGTCAGGTGTTAGGTGTTGGAGGACCTTTTAGTGGAAATTACTCTCCTTACCACATACGCGTTAAGATAAACCAGACGACCATTATGTTACAGATTAATCGCTCCACGATTAGTCAGGGAATCAGGGATTTATTACCCATCTTCAGCTTCTTTTGTATCAAGTTTTAGATGTTATACCCTGGCTATATAACAGTGTATATTTAGTTGTAAGTGTAAAATAAACACAATAACAATGCACAATGTATACACCGCAGTTCCACTAAAAGATCTTTTATTAAATAAATTTTTATTGAAGGCCTAAACTTCAATGTATGCTAACATATTCTCGTAAAGATTCCACCCAGTAGAGGTCACGAAGGTTATGTCGGTACTATGGTACTGTCTAGTCAAAGTATTGTTTGTATCATATTATAGTATTTGCACTTTAATTAATCAAAGGGGACTGATTGCATACAAAACAAAACACACAACTGGTTGTAGAGATATAAAGAAATCGCTCAAAATATAACTAAACTCCACGAATTATCAACAACAAGTATTAAAATTTTAGACGTACTTGTGTGTTAGTTCATTTACTAGAAATTAGGTAATGTGAGGACACTTGAAGTATTACGTAATATAACATTCAGTGTTGTGTCAAAGGATAATAGCAGCTGTTCGAGTGAGTTATTAATTCGTTACGACAACGTTAGCATCAAAGTCTGATAGTATAATTGTCTGAAACAATCAGTGCATTTGTGTTTAAAGTTCAATTAGTATCAATTGGTTGACACTTGTGTTATAGACTAAGATATGTTTAGCCATAGTAAGGTGAAGTTGTATGAAACAACTAGGTTACAGGTTGTGTGCTATTCCTAAAGATAAGATTACCTTGTGTCGGGTACACGCAACACCTATTATACTAAAGTCTATTTGTAAACATTACGTGCGTTTTAAAAATGGGTGTTTAGCGTTTGTAGCAAGGTACCCTAAAGTCCTATACAATTCGATTGTATACAAAGAAAACGTTCACGTCTATCTATATGGTTTAATATAATTTACGGTAGTTGTAAAGAGTGCGTGAAACATGACAAGTAGTCTGAAGTAAGCCATGAATCTCAAGGAAATGCAAAAGTTCTATGTTAACGTTGTAAACTTTATAAAATTCTTGCGTAAAATTGCTTATACGTGTTACAAAGGATCTATATGATACTAATAAAATAATGTACATGCGATGCATTACTATAAAGAATCGCCAATATATTTTTCTGTGTTTCAACAAGCTTAGGAAGTAAGATTGAGCATTTTAAGAATGAGACTTTAAATCCAACTACCACGTTTATTAAGTCCTTTTGTTTAATCTTATGCAATACTAGTTTTAAGTGTTAAATTGTTTTTACCATATATTTATGTTCTATCAGAAAAATTGTGAGAATTAAGTATGTAATGAAGCGATTCAAGTGCAAGACATTTGATTTCTGCCAAAGCATAGGAACTTGATTTTTTGGTGTTTCCATTTAAGTCTTCCTTTTACTAAAATGTATTAATTTTTTATATGGAAACAATATAATTTTTAATAGATTGTACAACTGTTTACTAGTCTTTGAAGAGTAGTAAGGACTGAATTGTTTGCAGTTGTATTTTTATCTGTAATTTATATAAAAATAGTAAGAACTAAGGTATTAAAATCTCAATTGTTTTTGTTTATTACTTGTACTATTATTTTCAACAATGTAAATAGTTATTTTTAACTTTAAGGAATAAATTGTATTATAACAAAGTATAAATACCTAAAACAGTTTTTTATTCATTATCACTGATATTGTCCCCACTGCAAGTGCCGCAGTTGCTGTTACATGCCGCATTCAATTCTATCTCACTGTCGAAGTTCGCAGAAGGACTGTCTTTCATTGCTCTCTTGCTGAAAGCTGTGTTAGGTCGCCATGTGTCTGCTGTCTTAACCTCACATCGTTTCAGGATCGCGTCTGAATTCAGGAACTGTACAGGCTTGCATGTCTTGCTGCATGAAGTTAGTTTTGAGAGTTTCTGTAATTGGCATGTATTTTTTTCTTTACTTGGTACTGATTTCGTTTTGTCGGGGGTCGCGGCAGTGCAGCAACATTTCTCGTCATATGTTGCCATCGACTTGTCAGCAGTGGGTGCTCCGGCAGCTGCATCACAACAACAAACAACATGCTCCTTCTTTTTCTTTTTTCGTTTCGATTTCTTATCTTTGGTGCGTTTATTACGTTTTTTACTGAGGTCTTCGCAGGAACAATCGTCAGTAGTGATGGTGTTATTACTTTTAGTGTTCCTGCAGTCGCATATTGATTCTAAACTCATAGGTTGCGTTACGCTATCTGTTGTCTGTGGGCACGGTGGTTTAGCAGCCGCCTTGCAGTTACAAGGCTTGCCGCAGACGACTTCGTAGTGGCACACTGTGCTGGTTATTGGTGTGTCAATCTGAACGTTGGCCGTTCCTTTGCATGGTGCTTCCTTACGTAAGCTGGGGCAAAAGTAGTGTAAGTCGGTTGTCGAACTGCAACCGTCGTTGTGAAACTGTAATTTTGTAATTAAACTTTACTTGTATCTATTTATTTTATCTTTTAACTTGAAACAATCGAGTTACCTGTTTCTGCATACCTTGAGTTGAAATCCATTATTTCCAGTGTTCATAAGGCAATCGGAAGCAAACCGCAGTCTCGGAACTTCGGTTCGCTGGCATGTCGGGATAAATGGATTCTGTGGCTGAGCCAGAGGCACTCTATTGAGAAAAGTATCTTTAAATAGAATGAAGGAGTATGCAGTGGACATACCTACATACTACGAATTTTGTGCTCACGGGCATTAAGTCAAGTAGTAAGACACTAGTAAGTATATGCGTGAATAAGTACATAAATAAATTCACGCTTTTGTCCAATGACACGCAGACTACTGAGTGTCACCTGCTACGATCCTTACTTAACTACTTTCTTTAATATCCATGCTCTGATAACAAATTATTGTTAGGTACGTGTACTTACGGATTTGATATACTCCTAATAAACCATGTTCCAGCATTAATACTGTAGGGCGAGGCGCTATAGTTTGGATGGAAAGGGGGACCGCGTACATTGGAGTACGGGGGATAGCATGGCGGCACGACAGGTGTCCACCACTTGACTGTCGGTATGAAAAAGAACTGTATTGTCCCATCAGGTAATGTCACTGACGTAACTTCTCCTTCTCCAACTATTTCTGGATATGTGGTTTGTAGAGCTATAAAAATATTTTTTATTTAGATATTTAATTACCTCAATAAAGTTTCTACTAATATTTTTTGAAGAAATAACGCCTGTTGTTAGGCGATGACCAATGGTAGATGAAGCTGTAGCTACCTACAAATTGAATGTAGGTATGTTATTCACTTCTGTGATGCGTTGTGGTGTTGTTGCAACTTATAGAAGCCTTTTAGAGATAGAGGCTCTCCTCTATCTCTACATAAGCAACTCTTTGCTTATGTGTTTCGGTAAGTATAATATGTACTAAACTAGATTTTAGAACAAATACATAACTTCGGTCCACTTTACACGCGTACGGAGGAACCAAGGTGTAGTCATGATTTAAGACACTTTATAAATAAAATTATCGGTTTGTACCAGTTATTAGCGAAATTACTAACGTGCATTATTGTTACTACAACTATAAAATCCATTGGTGAAACCGTTTCCGCAGAAAGATTGGTTGCACTGCATGATTAGGTTTTAATTATTTCCTTCCTATCGTCAACTCATATCTATAACGTTATACTGCTTCAATGGTTTTAATGTGTCTGTTTTAATGATAAAATATCCATTTTCTATAAATATATTGATGTCGACATTTTGTCTTGACTTTGTGACTGACATGACGATTTTTTAAAGTCCAGCTATAGACTTAAAATGTTGTCGATGATATAACAGAGAGGATAAAATTAAACCTATTCAGTTTAGTACTCATATTTTATCGAAGGTTATTTGAAATAGCCCTTGACCGGGTTGTGGAATAGCAGAGGGCAAAGCCCTATTGTTCCCGACTCCCTCAAACCAAGAACCCTTAGCTTCACGCAATCACGCTTGCTACCAACACTGCAACAATGTAAACAAAAGGAACAATGTTTACTTTGTTTGGAAACATGGTTTTATCATTATAAGGATGTCTATACAAATAAAAAATATCTTTAGAATCCATATTTATAGATATATTTCGTTATTGGTATCAAAATAGCAAATCCTTTGTGCAAAGTAGGTAACAACTAAGCTTCATAAGCTCGATTCATATTTTTTAATATAAAAATGAGAACAAGCATTTTCAATTAAGGTGCGTTGGGGTAAGATCGGCGGAGGGGTAAGAACGTACAAATCAAATATCTCCCTTATTTGGCAATATTTTTTAATGCTGGCTACATTGCGTGACACTTCATTTCGTTCCGCCCCGCCCCGCAGTGACCGCCACTCGCTCCGGCAGCAAGGACGTGTGCACGCGCCGTTTTAAAAAAAAGGTAAGTTTTGTAAAATATTTGTTTATCCGGTCTTTCACCTAGATTTTTATTTGCATATTTTAGCAAAAGTATAGATTATTTTGACATGGTTTTGCGTAAATACTAAGTTTTGAGCAATGATAACATGATAAAACTAATCCAGATTTGTCTACTACCTCTGTAGGCAGAAATCCGGTGTTACCCATGTCGGGTAAAGATCGCACAAAAATATCCGGTCTTAACCCTATTCGAAAATGGGCAGTGATTGTCAAACTTTTGTTACACATGATTTAATTTAATTTTAAATAATTACTTAGGGCTGATTTTTCATCTTTAGTTAATTCTTAAGTTTAGAATAAATTTGACAATTGACAGTTTTTAGTATGGAAGAATTGTCAAATATTCAAAGTTATTCCTTTGACAAAATTTAACTGATAATTCAATAATTGGCCCTTTAATGTGTTAGCAATCGTTTCAATACGGCGCTTATAACCCAGGATCACACTGCTCGATTCTGCAGCTATCTGTTTTTTGATGACATTAATTTTAAATGAAATTTGAGTATGATTTTATTGTAACTTTCGTGAGACATACTAAATTAATTATTATGTTATCGGATTACTCACGTAATGTTTTGACGAGGAACTCGACTAGTTTCAAGCCATGCTAGAGGCTCATATTCATGAGCAGCATTACGCGACACACGACGCGGCGATTGTCGCACTGCTACTGGCGACTCGAGTTTCGCGCCCATCGCGCCCTCTGTCTGGAATCGCGCGTAGTATCCGGCGCGCGCGACGTTGTTGGCTCGTTAGACTCGTTCGCCGGCGGCTGCGTAGGTGTTGGGTTCGATTCTCGGGTCGACGCAAAGACGGTGCTGCATACCGCGCTCACTGTGTCACACTCCAGACCCGCAACATTGTAGGCTGACGCAGATTGTAGACTTGGCTTCGCCGTCGCGGAATGCAGCACCGTCTTTGCGTCGACCCGAGAATCGAACCCAACACCTATGCAGCCGCCGGCGAACGAGTCTAACGAGCCAACAACGTCGCGCGCGCCGTATAGTACGCGCGATTCCAGGCAGAGGGCGCGATGGGCGCGAAACTCGAGTCGTCAGTAGCAGCGTGACAATCGCCGCGTCGTGTGTCGCGAAATGCTGCTCATGAATATGAGCCTCTTGCATGGCTCGAAACTAGTAGAGTTCCTCGTCAAAACATTACGTGAGTGAGCCGATAACATAATAATTAATGAAATTTGAGTAAGTAAGTATTCAAAGGATTAGCATTAAGTTACCTATAAGTAACTTGCCTGTATTTTTTTTATATTATAATTATTTTGGTAATACTATTTACAGCTAGATTTTTAGGGTTCCGTAGGCAAATGACAAAAAACGGAACATTTATAGATTCGTCATGTCTGTCTGTACGTATGTCACAGCCATTTATTTCCGAAACTGTTGGACCTACATAGTTGAAACTTTGTAGGTTGATGTATTTCGGTAACCGTTATGCGAATTTTGAATAATAAATTTAAGGGAAAAATTTAATTTAACTCCATACTCGTTTTTAAGAAATAAAACATTTTCAAAAACCGCAAATATAACTTTGTCGTTTATACAAGCGCTATGGAAAACTAAGTTATTTTTGGCATTACAATTTTATATTGTGTCATATACTTGCCTGCTACGGAACCCTTCATGGGCGAGTCCGACTCGCACCTGGCCGGGTTTTAATCCATTTTACGTCATTTAAAATAAAAATATGATGTAAAGAATAGAAAAAAATGGTTGCCATCTATCAGTGAGCTGCGCTTAACAATAATATACCTATTTACACCTGGCAACCTACCGTTGCGGCTGACTGAGATTACATTATATTTTTTCATAGGCAGCCCATTGCTAATTCTCTGATTACTTTTTCTTCTTTCTTTAACTTCCATTTAAAATTAATATCATCAAAAAGTCAGATAGCTACAGAATCGAACAATGGGATTTTAACCTATTATGTAGAAAATATCATTTAAATTAAACTAACTTACGTAGCTGTTTTTGAGATGTTAGGGTTTGTGTCTCGGGTTAGATAGATACTTAGATCAACAATTTATTCGCAGATGCCACGTAAATACTCCCGAACCTCTTCGCGGGCCACTGCTTACACAAAAGAAGCGCTGGAGTTAGCAATCCAGCGAATAAATAATAGAGAATTAACATATGCAGCCGCTTCAAAAATGTACGGCATACCTACATCGACACTTAGTGACCGAATTTTAAAAAAAACAGCAACATTAAGTACTACCCTCGGCAGGCCGACAGCTATCCCACCACCATTAGAAGCTCAACTGGCAAACTGCCTACGAATACTGGAAAAGTGGGGTTGGGGGTTATCAAGACAAGAAATACTTGATGTTACCCAAGATTTTATAAAAAAAAAATAAAATTAAAACCCCCTTCAAAGATGATAGACCGGGACCGGACTGGTTTATTTCTTTTCGGCAACGCCACAATTTATCTATAAAAAAACCGCAACCAGTAGAATTCGTTAGAAAAAAAATGACCGATCCATTTATTATCAACGAATATTTTAATGTTCTTAAAAATACACTCCAGGAATTAAATATTACAGATCCCAAACAAATTTGGAACCTAGACGAAACGTCAGTATGTCTTGATCCTACAAAAACGAAAGTTGTAGGTGCCAGAGGGGAGGCTTGTACACGAACAACATATGGAAGCGCTAAGGAAAATATCACAGTTTTAACTACTGTTAATGCAGCTGGACAGAAATTGGACCCACTGATCGTTTTTAAGGGCAAACACATGTACGAACAGTGGATGTTACAGACTCCTGAAAAATACGATTTCAATCTTGCGTATGCAGCCAGCAAACGAGGCTGGATGGAAACGGATATTTTTTATGATTACATATTAAAAGTATTTATACCTAATTTGGGTGAAGACAGGCCCGTATTATTGGTGTATGATGGACATGTCAGTCATGTCGATGATAAAGTGGTAGCTTTAGCAGTAGAGAATAACATCACTATATTGAAGCTGCCTGCCCACACTTCACATCTATTGCAACCGTTAGACTTGGCTGTGTTTAAATCTTTTAAAACAATTTGGGATAGAAACCTCGTAAAATAGCAGAGACAAAACGTTGGAATAAAATTAAGAAAGGAAAGTTTTGCTCAAATGTTTGCGGATGCGTGGCAGGAAACCAAACCACATGTAATAAAAAATGGCTTTAAAAAAGGTGGTATTTACCCTTTTAATCCTGCGGTTATACCAAAGGACAAATATGATCCAGCAGCTTATGCGCGATGGCAAAAACACATGGCTTTGACGACTTTAAAACAACCGAAAACTCTAACACAGATATGTCTGAATAAAATTAGTAAATTCATGTCTTATAACGGCTCTATTTCTACAAATAATAATATTGATAACTCTAACATGTTGGACTCACTGAATTTAGAACATAGAAACAGTCTGCAACAACCACTCGCCAATTTCGAACAAATGCTATTAGAAAAAGTTTCACAAAACCCTCAAAACTCTAAGAACAATAAAGCTGTTAAGTTAAAACGAATCGCGAAAGGTGCAGAAGTGATTACAAAATCATTTTTAGAAAAACAAAAAGAGATAGAATTCGCAAAGGAAAAAGAAATACAGAAGGCAACGAAACGGGAACAAAAATCTAAAAATGATGCATTTGATCCTATACCAGGACCATCTGGGATTCAAGATAAAAACTTAAGAACAGAAGCAACTGTAACGAATGTGTCGATTTTGACAAATAAGAACAAGCCTGACTTGTGTATTTCTAAAAAAGGCAAAGGAGTAGGAAAACGCACTAGAGCTGACAAAGAAAATCATTTAAATGTGGACAAGTTTGATGAATACAAGAAGAAAAATGTATTAAATAAATCAGGCCAAAAGACAACTACAAAGAGAGCAATGAAAAAGCGTAAAAGATCTAATAGCAGTGTAACGACAATTGAAAGTGTTCAGATGAGCGTACATAGTGATTCTGACATAATAGATTATTTTAGTGATATATTTTCTGACTGTGATAAATTGACTGACTTTAATATGTATGAGGAAAACAAGACTGATTTAGAATTAGCATCTAGAGAAGAACAAATTGAACAAATAATTAAAGAAATACAGGAAATGGATAATAATCAAGAGAAAACAGCAAGCCAAAGGGATGATACCTATGAAGAGAGATATGAAATAATTCCCGAAATTCATACCGAACCGACATTCGTTAAGGCAAAAGATAAAAATAAAGTGACTATCTTGTCGTCTGTAAAAATTACACCAGAAAACCAAGCTTTCTATAAAATTCCACCCAGAAGTTTACAACTAAAGCCAATTGATAAAGATTTAGATTTGTTTACAAACCAAAAACGAAAACTAATACATAGTCCAACCACACCAAAGAAAAAAACAAAGAAAGTTAATTCCCTGACAAAAGTAACGAAACAAGATCAAAAAGATTTAAGTGGAAACTATTACATTAACATTGATAAAGATGATGATGATGATGGTGAGACCAAAAATAATGATTCGAAGAAATATAGTATTGGGGATACAGTTCTTGTTCGATATTACAAACGAACTTGGACATATTACGTTGGTATCATTGAAAATATTGATACAAATATGTACAAAATAAAATTTTATAGAAATGTTGGCAAAAAAAACAACATAAAATTTGTTATTCCTAAGCGTAAAGATGAAGACCACGTACCTGATTCTAATATAGTTAAGGTGATAGAATTACTACAAATAAATGAAGATCCTGTTGAGTATACCCTTATGAATGATGATGATGAAAATTTCTTTTAAATTGAATAATTATGTTAACGGTAATTTTATTATTCCGTGTTTGTGATTTTTTTATACTTTAAGATGGCAAAATATTTCTGAAAGGTACATTTTGTTTTGATTTTTATTTTTTGGTTTTGATTTTTATTTTTCTATACCATTGTTATAGATATTTCAGTTTAATTAGGAATGTTGTCTTAATAATACTGAAATGTCCATAACAGTGGTCAATTCTTTGATATAATTGTTTATGGTAAAATTAGGTATATTGGCAGTATAATTTGATATATTGGCTAGTCATTTTATTTTTCGTTAATTATATTCTGACAGTATAAGCATTTATGTGGCCTACCCAAATGTTTTTTGGTTGGTATTGTTCGTCGGATCATTCAGCAACAGCCGTCAGCTGAGCTAATTGTAAACTGAGACACATGCGTGCTTCCATCTGAACAGGGGCCTTAGTCTGCTATTACAATTGTGTCAGAATGGTCGAACATTGAGCAGTGCAAGAGGGAAGGAGGTATACAACCTATGTAGGTTGTAGAGGAGCTATGTAGCTCCGTCCCTTTTGCACTGCTCAATGATCGACCTTTCTGACACAATTGTAATAGCAGACTAAGCGGTTGTTTGAGTGGACCTGGAGCCTTAGTCAGCAATTACAATTGTGTCAGAATGGTCGTTCATTGAGCACTGCAAGAGGGAAGGAGGTATACAACCTACATAGCTCCGTCCCTTTTGCACTGCTCAATGATCGACCTTTCTGACACAATTGTAATAGCAGACTAAGGCGGTTGTTTGAGTGGACCTGGAGCCTTAGTCAGCAATTACAATTGTGTCAGAATGGTCGATCATTGAGCAGTGCAAGAGGGAAGGAGCTATACAACCTACATAGATCCGTCCCTTTTGCACTGCTCAATGATCGACCATTCTGACACAATTGTCCACAGGTCCGCTCAAACTGTTGTGGTTCTTTCCTCAAAAGACCACTACAGAACCAACTTGCACGGTTCTCCGAGATCTTTAATTGATCTTGTCTGATATTGTCTTGACTTTAAAAGAGACAAACTCTGAGTTTGTTTCGGCATTTCTTCTCAGAGTAGTCCGATTGGCAATACCGGTCTCATCTAGTTATTTAAGAGATTGACGTGTAAAAGAGTTACATTGTAACTTATTTGCAAAATAAATATCATTTATAAGCAATTTGTTTTCACATTGTAAAATGAAAATTTTATTATTATAGTATTCATTCTGTTTGTGTTTTCTATATTTTAAGAGGGTAAAATGTTCCTAAATATGTTTGTTTTGTTATGGATAATTATGTTTTTATTATTTTCTAGATCCTTGCCAATTCTTTGATAAAAAAAAATATTGTTATTTTGAATTGTATTTCACATGAAAATATTTTAATTTTAAGTTACTGATTTCTATTAAGTAAGTACATTATTACAATATAAAATTTTATACTAACACAAATTCGTTTTATTATTTTAATATTCGATTTCCGATTCCCTCATTCCATTAATTTCACTACCAACTATACAGTATTTCAATATTATTACTAATACTTTAACAGGCGCGTGATGTATTTGGTAGCATGCTCGAGGATAAATCCAAACTTTGAGAAACACAATTTCTTTGAAATTTGGTATGCGGGGTAAGATCGGACAAATTTAACGAAAAAAAAAGAATCATCTGGAACATCTATATTTGTTGTATTAGGTAAATTTTTGTGATGTCATGTTAAAGTACAGGAAAGATAGGATACGTTCCTTTCATACACCTTGTGCTCCAAGCACTAGAAGTTATTTTAAATTGTTGTTCGAACTTACCCCAAGATGACCAAATCGTCATTACATAAAAAAAAAATGTGTCCTGGTTTTATAGGCTTGCAGAGCAAAAAGTATTGAGTATTTATAAATAAATGAAATTAAAAATTACACTATGTTTAATAATGATTCGTTTCCACTATTTTTCATTAATGTGCTGTGTACCAAAATGGAGAAAATTAAGTTTTTGCAACATCCTCGCAACTATTCGAAAATCCGTCCGATGTTACCCCAACGCACCCTATATACTACACAGTAGTATTAAATAATATTATTAATACATTTTACACTTATTATTACATAATTAGTCTAAGTTTTAACTAAACACCGCGTTTCTAATATGGAAATTCACAATATATTCAGAGTTCGTTCTCTGTACACTGATGGCGAATGGGTCGGTTGGATGGAATGTGAATGCGACAAGTCTCCGCGCACTAGCTGGCACTGACTGTCCTAAAACGCCTGCGTAAATCTTGAATTTTAGTAATCCCGAGTCACGTGCATAAAATCTGTAATGTGACGAAATATAATGATTAGATTTCAGCCATGATCCCACTGCAGTACTAAGGCTAAAAGATAATGAGCAACTGTTATAGAAGCAACATAAAACATAATATTCTTAGGGTTGTAATATCTTACCTTATGGGATATTCTCCATACGCTTTTGGCCTTTCCATAACGGAGACCCATTTGTCATCATAGCTGAATAGTCCTAGATCTAAATATGGAGATCCACTATAAGACTGTGCACTGATAGGCAGCTGCGCTAGAATTCTCTTTGTGGCTTCGGTTCGGCCTCCATAAATAGCTCTAACTATAGTTTGTTTAAATCTTTGTTGTGTAAGCCTTGCATAAAGATTATTAGATGGAGAACAAGTGAACTGTGAGTCGGCGCATAGCCTGGCATTTCTAAAGCAGTCACAGTAATTCTCAAAAAGCTGTAAAAGACCTTCTGATGTGTTCTCATATACTTCTAATATTTTGCTTTCACTTATTTGGTAAATGACGAAAAACGATGACTGACTGTTAGGTTCTGCCACACGCAATGTCACGACCTCTTCGCTGGCATACTTTATAAAAAGGTGATCCTCATCTAACAACTGCATCTTCCACATCCGAAGACTTTTGAACATGTCAAAATATTTGTAAAACTTCCTTAGTTCAAGGGGGTCTCTAGATTCATCACTGATTGTCTTAGCCCTTTTAAAAAGGAAAACTAGTAATCTGTGTTTTAGGCTATTAATGGTTTCTTCATGAAAGGGTCTTTCATTTGTTAATGGCACAAAAACAGAGTTCACTATAAATGGATCGTCATCATAGCAAAATCTGCCAATTTTCCTTATTTCTATGAGCATGCCTTCAACAATCTGGAACAAGTGTATTGTTTGATGCTGCACTGATAGAACTGCTAACACTTCCTTGTACAAATAAATCCCTTGATTGTGAGACAGGTAAATTTTGTCAATTCTGAAATGCTTTGTGTCACACAACTTGCCTTGATGCAAGTCAACAAGATGGAGGGAATAATCTTCTAGAGCTGATCTGAAACAAGACAGAAAATGAGTCAAATAAGTAACAAATCTTGGTTGATTATTGTATCATTACTTTTTAGCAAAATACCTAATAGTAGGAGTAACAGCTTCATTGTTGCTATGGATATGATAGAAATGTGGTCTAAGGTCATCAGGAATGTGTGCTGCTGATCCCACAATGACATATCTTCCGTCTTCAGTGAACAGACTGCACTCTCTGTTCAACTGCTGGTCCATTACGGGCATGTGGCCAACATTGCGCTCAGACCTCTGCACTTCTCTTTGCTGACACACATTTACTGTGAACTTCGGCTGAAAAGATATAGATAGTAATTTGAGACTCATTATATTGTTTGGTACCTAACATATCCACCATTTCATACATAAGTTAATTTACATCTGATTAGTTAATAAAAGATGTTTACCTTAAAAAACCTGTAAAAAATGTGAGTTCTAATTCTATGGTGTGCATCAGCATCAGCATTAAGTAAATCTGAAGGATATCCTGCAACTAGATCTCCGGCAGCAGAGGCACCTCTGTACTCATAAATCTGTAAAAATGTTTTGGAATCCATTTAAAAAACTTCATAGAAAAAGCATGTAGAATGAATAGCATGTTATTTTAAAATCATGTCTATACCTCTAGAGATGTTTGGTCAGCAGAAAATGCTATGAAATGCTTTCCATCTGGGCTAAATTTCCTCAGGAAACATGGTGGTTTTTCTACATTAACAATAGTCAAATTCGGAAACACGTTTTGATAAAACTCTCGAACGACATGAAAGTGAGAGCCAGGTTTTCGGGAACCGTAAATTTCTCTATCCATAAGCCGTATCACTAAATTTTGAGGCTTGATTTTACGTGGTACTATTCTCTCCGTACAGAAGAATTCATCTTCGTTGAGAGCACCGGGCGGAGGATCTTCGTAATACACTGGTTTGGCTTGACTGGTGGATGCCATGGTTAATATCGCTGTATCACTTAGCTACAAATTCCACCATTTTACACAATATGTACTAGTAAATAGAACAAAGATTTATAATCAAACTCGAAGCTGACGCCTGACGGGCTGACGCTAAACAACAAAATTTAGGAAAATGGCGATATCAGCTGTTTAGTGACAGTCGTAAGCATCGTCCTAAAACAAATAGGTATTTTTGTTTTTAGCTTTTATTGCGAATCTGTAATCATAATTCTCCATTAGTCTGTATGGATAAATAAATAACAAATATTTTATTAACTTAATTGACACAAACGTATGCATAAAATAGTTTTCTACAATATCTTCGACTACGTGCATTTCATTGTCAAAACAAAAAAAGCTACTGTTGAGTTGACATTTGACGGAAGACGGAACTGTCAATATAAGAATTTAAGGTTATGTTGTTATATCACGGTGTTTATCTTCTCTGAATTCCTAAAATTTTGGAAATGATGCAAGAATTAAATGCCCGACTAGGTTCTATGTACAATACCCTCTCGACCTTAAGCAAACGGAAATCATTTAAGTATGGTTTGCCCTTCATTTTATTTATGGTTGGAGGATCATTCGGTTTGCGAGAATGGACACAAATCAGGTGATTTTTACATTCTTTGAAAAACATACGTGTCCTTTTAACTCAATTATTGTATTATTGTAACTAATGTGATTAAATATTACCTCAGTTTGTTATATGTTTGTATAATGGCATTACAAAAGAGCCCCTTTACTATGGCATCGTACTATGTAAAGAAATTAATATTTTTACATTGCTTCCTTCTACTATCTTATCTGTAACTTTTGGTTAGTGTTTAAATATGAACACATGGTTTTAAATAATGTACAAATTGAGTACATAACATAATAACATACCTACAAATAATCATTGTTATTTATTAACAGTAAAATTGCTAGATCTTGCAAGAGAATCAAAACATGATTTTCAACCAATTCACTTGGAGCAATAATAGTGTAGGAATTAACTAAGTCATAAGTAATCAGAGTTAAGGTCATATCCTGAATGTTGATAAGCAATAATTATTTCCAAAATGCTGATGAAATCTTGTGTAAAGAATGCATTAGTCAATATAATTATGTTATTATAAGTTGATATGAGTATATGATAAGTTGATGATATTCATGATATTTATTACTGTTATCTGCAATAATTTCTCAATAGGATTGACAACTAATTTTTATTGTAATGTCTGTCTGGTTGATTATTTAAAAATATTGTATATTGTTATGTATTTTTTTAGTTTATTATGGAAAAAAATACTTTGCATGATGTATGGATTTGAAATCTTGCATGACATCACTTCTATGTACATTCTATACTTAGAAATGACATAGCCAGCTCCCATTACTAAACATTGATTCATTTCATCTAAGTATTGCAACTATATGCAACAACTTTAAAAAAAATGTGTCTAATATTTTGTCATTATCTATTGTATGGACTAAATAGATAGAACACTATATTGTTTGAGTACAAATTCTTAAGAATGGCAAGTGTAGAGATAATGTATTAATAATACCTACATATGTGGACTATTTGTCATCATTTCCTTAATAGCAGTAGGCAATACTCATTGTTTCCTTTAACAGTCATCACTTTACTTAAAATTTATTGTATGAAACATCCTTATGTTAATTTAAACAATGAACTATTTGTATGTAAAATCTAATCTCAATCTGATGTTTTTAAATTGAAGATTAACAAACACCCATCCTATTTATTATGCAAAAAGTATTATTGATAAAAAAAAGTAATAAAATTACTTATTATTTCCTTTCAGATACCAATTTTCTAAGGTAAAAGGTGTAAGTAGAGAGGAGGCAGCGAAAATGGGACTTAACAAAGAGAAGAATGTCACTTTAGAAGAAACATATGAAGAAATACAGAAACTTGACATAGACAACTGGGAAAACAAGAGAGGGCCTCGCCCTTGGGAAGCTGTTGAAGAAAAAAAGAAGTGATTAGGAGGCTAATTGATATAGCGCTTTATTCCTATAGTCGTAAACTACAAAGTTGTTTGTATTATTGGTGTAAATATTGTTAATTCTTAGTTTATTTAAATAATAATTACTGTTGAAGAGTACATGACTATGATGTTGTTTTATTTAATGACCATTGTTTATTTATTTTGATTATTGATTAATAACATAGTAATTAGTAACATAGTTAACTAACAAGTTAATCACTCAATGCTATAATTATGTGGACAAGACTTTAGAGATAACTAATTACATGATCATTAAAATACCATGAACTGACTGCTTCGTTGGTCGAGTGGATGCAAGTGCGGCCGAACAAGGGGCCTTGGGTTCGATTCTCCGATCGATTAAACTACTACTGGGCTTTTTTCGGTTTTTCGAAAATTTCTTAGTAGTAGCACGAAGTCTGGAATTGTGCACAGTATATGGCAATAGGCTCGCCCCCTAATTACACGGGGCTAATAGCACAGTGAAAAGTGGGTGTACATTGTATTACGTGCCGTAATGTGCACCTCGGCCTACCCTTTCGAGCATAAATGGCGTGACGTTGACGTAAAATACCATGAAGTATGTAACAATGTTATCATCTTAGTTACAAAACTCTATTCATAGATATTTAACATGAATACTATGGATAAATGGTTACTTTGTTTAACAAAAGTTTTAGAATAAAGCAGTAGAATCTATACAATTTTACCTTATTCTATTGTACCCACCTAGAACTAGATGGTATTTTAAAGAATAGACCATAATATCCTAAGATGTTGGTAAAGAAAAGACCAATTTTATTAGCATCCTATTTATTTAGGAGTTAAAATTTAAGAATCATTATGTTTTTTTTGCCCTTGGAGAACCTGGAAAAGATTGTATTGTAAACTTCAGTTGTTTAAAAAAAACATGCAGTTGTTTTTGCATCTAACGTTAACAAGAAAGATAGATGAAAAACATTTAAGAGAAATTTCATACATATAAAAAGTTGAATCACCTAGAATTCGTTTGAAAACAAATGCCCTCATTAAAGTCTCCGGGAAATCTTTTTACGCACGCAAAATATTTACTTGGCGCTTTACCAAAAACGAAGTGTTTTCAGCGATGCGAACTGTGAATATCATAGGTTTAATAGCCTTGCACTGCCATTGAATAAAGTGCGGTAGGTATTAATAGTTACTGAATACCTATTCCTAATAGTTCCGCGTAGTATAATGTATTTTAATGCAATGTACGCAGCGATGTACACGTGTAGCCTCGAAAACATCCGGGAAAATAGGAGCATTTAATAAAAAATATTTATCAATTTGAAATCTAAATTCGTAATAAGAAACAGTCGGATTGTCGGAAGCATACTGTTTGCCCAATAACGCTTGTTATAACAGTATCTAATTAACGTATGTCCTAGATATTTTTATAGAGCGTAAAAATAAGGAAATAATCAGAAATTCACGACAATACCTACTGTAATATTATGTATAACTGTACATAAGCCTACTTAGGTAGGTATATCACTTGAATTTCAGTTTAGTCCTGTTAGGTATAATTTGAATTGCCTACCTACACATTCAAGTCATTGTCATTTTTTTTTCTTTTGTTTTACGCCGGCTCCACACGTTGGCCCCAATATTGGCCCCAACGCTATTCATCCAACGTGTGGATCTAGAAAATGGCATTGGTCCCAACGTTAGGGCGAGCGTTGGTAGTTGGCCGGCTCGTGTCGGTTTCATCAAAGGAATCTGCGCCAACGCTCGCGATCTGTCCACACGTTGGCGCTTTGCTCAGTTCTGTTACAACACGCAGCGAGTGCATTACGTCGAGCGAGAATGGCTTTCTCATCCACAAAATCGTCACCGGCTTGGACAAATGAAAAAGTAATAGAATTTACAGAACTTTATCATGCACATCCAATAATATGGGACGCAACTCGAAAGGACCACAAAAATATAAATTTATTAGCTGATGCATGGCGCACCATTCAACAAAATATGGGAATGAATTTCTCAATCGAAGATTTAAAAAAAAAGCGAGAATCATTAATGAGCACATATCGCCTTTACAGAAAGAAAATTAGTGACTCTACTCGATCTGGATCATCAACAGATGATATTTTTAAACCAAATTGGTTTGCTTATGAGTTCATGGATAGCTTTCTTGCTCCGATTTATGATAAATCGAATACAATTACTATTAACACAGAGAGATTGTCTTTTTATTTTTTCTCAGTAACAAATATAAATGTGCACTCATCATTACTATAAACGCGCTCAGAGCAGTTTCGATTTCTGTATCGGACATCTTCACATTGGCGTTGACGGGATAGAACTAGTTTATTAGCCAACGTGTGTACGCCTCACCGAGTTTGCAGTCCAACGTTGGTACGAGCGTTGGGACCAACATGTGGAGCCGGCCTTATGCGCATGAGAGTTGCAGGCGGGCATCGAACCCGTGACACGTGACACGTTGGTCACCCAGCCACTGCACCAACCTTGATATTAGAGAAAAAATGGACTTTCGACTTCGAAATTAAACAGCACGAAGTCTGATAAAAAGCTACCTACCTAGTTTTTGTGTGGTATTAAGGTACCTGGTAAATGACAAAAATAAAGTATGACAACATTAGTCGTGGTATTTATTTTACTGCCTTTTTAAACCACGACTCGTGGTCTTTATTTTTAGTACATAAAGCGCAATAGAACTGCAAAATATTATTTTATTTCTTTCTGAGTACTTAACTACTAATTATGTAGGAAAGAAGCGAAAGAGATCTGTAAGATCGTAGCAATTGGCGTTCCATTGTCTCTGCCTACCCCCATGGGAGACAGGCGTGAGGTTAATTATATATGTATGTATATAAATACCCTTATGTATAAAATGAACAGGAAGGCACAATATGTTCATAAACGTTTTTGTATTTATAAAATCAGAGCTATTGTTCGATAATTTATTGTGATTTGTGAACAATAGAATAGGTATGTCCACAATACGTTTCTAGAGCGATGTGGAAGCGATAGAGGCCTGTCTGTTTACTGTTTACTTATCAGATAGAATGAAATATGCAAACATCACGTTTTTTTCACTTGTTTCGGTAGGTATTTGTGATAATGACCGGAATAACCTCGCGCCCGACCATCGACCGACTGACATGAAAATATTACTTTTCATTTTAGTCTAATCGGGTTTATTTGTCTACAAAGTGCGATGAAACAGTCTAATCTATACCTATCTCAATAGGAAATATGCCAATTTTACTGGTTTTACACCGAGCGAGACCGATGCCCGCTAAATGCTACTGAAAAAACTACGCACCAAAAATATTATTCTCTGGAAATCAATCTTGGCACTAATTTGTAACTGTTGGTGCTGCGAAACTGCGTAACCAGTCACGGGTTTGGTTCCCACGATCCAGACATTGTTATTTCACTATCTGTATGGATGTAAATATGCACCCTAATCGCAGGTAAAAAATGTAATAAAGGGTGACTCGGAGGGTCTTTGTGTCTAGAAAGTTCAGACCTTCAGATGAACTCGAAGCGAAAAATGCAATGACGCCCTCCCTCACCGAGGTTATTGACCTTTTAATCTCGTCTCGTCTGGTCGTCTGGAGTCTGTCAGACAAAGCACATTAGTTTATTGATAAAGATACGGACTGTAGATGCTTATGGGTAGACATAGATTTCAGATAGCCCTCTTTATCTCCACAACCTTAAACCCTACAATTTTATATCTTCCCATACCAATAAAGGAAGAAAGGACAAAAAAATTAAAAATGAGAGATTTAAAATGTTTTAGGTATTGCACAATAATTTCATTTCGTCACGTACCTATTCCCCTTAAAACGATGAGTCATACCATCGTGTGATTTTACATAATGTACAGCTATATACGTGTACCTAGACATAATTTATGCTTAGGTACAAACTGTTGTATACAGTATCTGATGCAATTCTACTTATAACTTAACAATAATATCTCTAAGTATTACTTACATAAGGTAGATAGACTAGATACTACATAAGTAAAGTACCTAGGCACTTATAAATGCCAACCAGCATTTAGCAAGCGTGGTGATTATTTCTCAAACCTTCTCCATGTGAGAAGAGGGCTTTGGTCAACAGTGGCTCATTTATAAGCTGTACATGTTGACTTACTTTTTTTTAGGTAAATCAATGATTCCAACTGCTATCTTAACCGTTAATGCGACTGTAAATATTCAGTTGACCTACTGAACTTAGACAGGATTTCCTGCAATTGTTTTCTTAGGTTCATCATTTTTATCGCTACAACTACAAGTATCGTGAGTGACCCGGTTGTGGCCACTTTAAGAATTTTGTCGACTTTGAGGCTGTCTTAACTTATAGTTTTCGTTATCATGAACATATTTCTTGTAAAAAGTCATTTAACATGTATTAATCTTGCCTAAGAAAACCCTTTTTTTAAAGAACGTCCAATAGAAAAATAATTGTATAAAAAAGAAAAAAAAAGGGAGTTTGTGCCATTTTTGGCCAGATTCGTGCCATTTCTGGCCACGGTCGTGTGCCAGTTCTGGCCATCAAAAAATACAATAAAAGTAATTAAAATTTATTAATTAAATTTGACATTTTAGAAACAATGGTTTTTATTTAATCTGGAAAATATGAAATATTATTACTTCACTTGAATTTAACTTACTAATAAAGAGATCAATATTTATATGACGTTGGTAAAAGCTGTAAAGTAAACTGACCTCCCTTTGTGTGAAGGCAATTTATAGCATCTCTGAAAATGAAAAATATGTATTTTTTGATATGTAAAGCCAAGGAAAAATAATAAATAAATTACGATAAATGACTAGAAGTTTCTGCGTTTATGTACAAAAATTTTGGCCAGCCGTGTGGCCAAAGATGGAGAAATTCATAATTTTGTCTCCATTAGTGGCCACCTTCTAATAATCCCACTTCAGAAACATATGGCGACAAAATAACTTTAGTTCCACTAAGATAATATATTCTTCATGTAGTATTAACATAAACATCCAAACAATAAGCAAAGATTAAAAAAATAAAAACCAAATCCTCACCCGCTCGCCTTAGCCTTTTTGTTAAGATCTTAACAATTTCACCCTCAACTAAAAAGAATGACTTGTTGCATCGAAGTGAAGTTTGACACATCAAAGCTGCCAACGGTATCAGTGTCTCCAATATTCAATATTTTAAATACTGTACATCACAGAGTAATTTATTTGTCCATGCCTTAGTTATAAATATTTGAAGGCCCAAGTGGCCACAAAGGGGTCGATGGCCACAACCGGGTCACTTGCCCTATTAGGTAGCTTATACCCGTGACCCTAAAAATATCTGGTTACCTAGTAAGTTCGTATAAGTACTTCCTCTGCGAACCTTAGAATAGTTTATCTAAAATTAAACAAGTTTTTATTTATAAAAGGGTTCAGAACTTCAGACGAAAATAACCACGTTCAAATAAAATGTGTTAATGCCCTTTATTTAATGAATGACCGGTTACCAAAAGAAAATACACTTTTCGCTAACGTAAAAATAAACTAAGTTATGATACCTATTTAATTATTGTATGTGGGATTAAATGCTGGTAGGTATCCATAGGTGCCTAAATCAATTAATAATACCTATACCGAGGTATTAATATTTTATGTGGATAACAACTATAAGTACCTAAGTATAGGTATGTTTTCTAAATAATTTCTATGGCCGTGTGCCTTTCTTTAATTTAATTACTTATGTGATTATGATAACATATCTACAGACGGCCTAATGAACTAACCACAGTTAGGTAATAAGTTCTTAATTAGGTTTACAATTTATGAAGTTGGTAGGCTAGCTATCGAATTTAATTTTGTTTTATTAAGGCACCTAGTTCCCTATAAAAACACAGGTACATTTATTCTGAGTAAATAACAGAAAGCAACGGCATTGTTTTGCGTCGAAACTCTGTTTTTATTATTGATCGCCATGATACGCAGAACACAGTAAACGGCTTTGTTTTGTTAGGGCTTCCACCAGTTCCAGACCAAACAGTTTACGTCACAAAGGAAAAGAAGCAACGCATGCGTTCTAGAACATACTTGTTATCTCTATCTTTCACGGGTGCCAAAGAGAGACAAAAATAGCTTCGGTTAACTTCGGTAATATGTTCGGTGCGCTTCGTAGCATTGATTTTCCCCGAGACCGTGTCTATAAAAAGGGTACATCGGTGCTCGCAGCAGCGCATTTGAAAACGAGAATTGAAAAAGGAATTCACAAGCGTGTGACTTTTTAGAGTTGTTCGTCAGAGATAACAATTTTATTGAAATTTTGTGTTTTATCAGACTAAATTCTAGTGATTAAATTGGTAAGTGTTATTTTTTTATTTATTAAATATTTAGTGTTTTAGTTTTTATTTACACATCGGTGATGAAAAGTGAATACATATTGTAGTGAACTACGCAGTTTTTATTATTGATCGTACGCCATCTTGATTTCAACAGTGATCCGATTTTACATTCGTTGCTTTGAAAGTAAATTTCGTGTGAAGTTCTCTTTATAAATTCAAGCATGTATTCTGTATAAATCACATCCAACAATAAAAATAATGCTCAATTTCTAAAGTTATTGTTGATAATGACAAAATAAATCATAATATTCAGTGCAGTGCCTACTTCGTCATAGTCGTTTTCTATTGAACAAAATAAATTAAAATTAATATAACTAATACATATTGTTCTCATCAATTTAAACAGGGTAAGATAATTCAAATATGGCATTGTGGCCTACTTTATGGTGATTTCACTGTTCTATGAATAATTTAAACTTAATTTTCTGCAATAAAAGATGGTCATTACGAGATAGTCAAGCCAGCGTAGTAGGTCGCCCTCATTTTCTCATTTTATTTTATCCGTGACCTACTTATTAACGTTAGTCTTGTAGCAATCGTTTCCTGCAGCGTGTTATTTTTTTTTTATTTCTTTAAGAACCTTAGCTGTATTGTTGTTTTGGTTGGTTCTTATTTTATACCTTACCTGTTTATGAGTATAATAAGTTACTGTGTACTTATGTGGTATATTGCACAGTGAAGTGAAACTACACAGGGCTGTTAAACCAATTGTCTAGGTGTTGTCATTGTTATTAGTCATACTTGTACCGAAAGATATTAGTGACTCACAAATTGTTTACCTAGTACATTGTGAAATAATGTTGATTTTAACCAGCAATTTTCTTCTATTACAGACAACATGCAGATCTTTGTGAAGACTTTGACGGGGAAAACCATAACACTCGAGGTTGAACCTTCGGACACAATTGAAAATGTGAAAGCTAAGATTCAGGACAAGGAGGGTATCCCCCCAGACCAACAGCGATTGATCTTCGCCGGCAAGCAGCTGGAAGACGGCCGCACTCTCTCCGACTACAACATTCAGAAGGAGTCCACCCTTCACTTGGTCCTTCGTCTGCGTGGTGGTATGCAAATCTTTGTCAAGACCCTGACTGGTAAGACTATCACTCTTGAGGTCGAACCTTCAGACACAATCGAAAATGTCAAAGCCAAAATTCAGGACAAAGAGGGAATCCCACCTGACCAGCAACGACTGATCTTCGCCGGTAAGCAGCTGGAAGATGGCCGCACTCTCTCCGACTACAACATTCAGAAGGAGTCTACCCTCCACTTAGTCCTGCGTCTGCGTGGTGGTATGCAAATCTTTGTCAAAACCTTGACTGGTAAAACTATCACACTGGAAGTTGAGCCCTCTGACACAATTGAAAACGTCAAAGCTAAAATCCAAGACAAAGAGGGAATCCCACCTGACCAGCAACGACTGATCTTCGCCGGTAAGCAGCTGGAAGATGGCCGCACTCTCTCCGACTACAACATTCAGAAGGAGTCGACCCTTCACTTGGTATTGCGTCTGCGTGGTGGTATGCAAATCTTTGTCAAGACCCTGACCGGTAAGACCATCACACTCGAGGTCGAACCTTCAGACACAATTGAAAATGTCAAAGCCAAAATTCAGGACAAAGAGGGAATCCCACCTGACCAGCAACGACTGATCTTCGCCGGTAAGCAGCTGGAAGATGGCCGTACCCTTTCTGATTACAACATTCAGAAGGAGTCGACCCTTCACTTGGTATTGCGTCTGCGTGGTGGTATGCAAATCTTTGTCAAGACCCTGACCGGTAAGACCATCACACTCGAGGTCGAACCTTCAGACACAATCGAAAATGTCAAAGCCAAAATTCAGGACAAAGAGGGAATCCCACCTGACCAGCAACGACTGATCTTCGCCGGTAAGCAGCTGGAAGATGGCCGCACTCTCTCCGACTACAACATTCAGAAGGAGTCGACCCTTCACTTGGTATTGCGTCTGCGTGGTGGTATGCAAATCTTTGTCAAAACCCTCACGGGTAAGACCATCACACTCGAGGTTGAGCCCTCTGACACCATTGAAAATGTGAAAGCCAAAATTCAGGACAAAGAGGGAATCCCACCTGACCAGCAACGACTGATCTTCGCCGGTAAGCAGCTGGAAGATGGCCGCACTCTCTCTGACTACAACATTCAGAAGGAGTCGACCCTTCACTTGGTATTGCGTCTGCGTGGTGGTATGCAAATCTTTGTCAAGACCCTGACCGGTAAGACCATCACACTCGAGGTCGAACCTTCAGACACAATTGAAAATGTCAAAGCCAAAATTCAGGACAAAGAGGGAATCCCACCTGACCAGCAACGACTGATCTTCGCCGGTAAGCAGCTGGAAGATGGCCGCACTCTCTCCGACTACAACATTCAGAAGGAGTCTACCCTCCACTTAGTCCTGCGTCTGCGTGGTGGTATGCAAATCTTTGTCAAAACCCTCACGGGTAAGACCATCACACTCGAGGTTGAGCCCTCTGACACCATTGAAAATGTGAAAGCCAAAATTCAGGACAAAGAGGGAATCCCACCTGACCAGCAACGACTGATCTTCGCCGGTAAGCAGCTGGAAGATGGCCGTACCCTTTCTGATTACAACATTCAGAAGGAGTCGACCCTTCACTTGGTATTGCGTCTGCGTGGTGGTATGCAAATCTTTGTCAAGACCCTGACCGGTAAGACCATCACACTCGAGGTCGAACCTTCAGACACAATCGAAAATGTCAAAGCCAAAATTCAGGACAAAGAGGGAATCCCACCTGACCAGCAACGACTGATCTTCGCCGGTAAGCAGCTGGAAGATGGCCGCACACTCTCCGACTACAACATTCAGAAGGAGTCTACCCTCCACTTAGTCCTGCGTCTGCGTGGTGGTATGCAAATCTTTGTCAAAACCTTGACTGGTAAAACTATCACACTGGAAGTTGAGCCCTCTGACACAATTGAAAACGTCAAAGCTAAAATCCAAGACAAAGAGGGAATCCCACCTGACCAGCAACGACTGATCTTCGCCGGTAAGCAGCTGGAAGATGGCCGCACACTCTCCGACTACAACATTCAGAAGGAGTCCACTCTTCACTTGGTATTGCGTCTGCGTGGTGGTATGCAAATCTTTGTCAAGACCCTGACCGGTAAGACCATCACACTCGAGGTCGAACCTTCAGACACAATTGAAAATGTCAAAGCCAAAATTCAGGACAAAGAGGGAATCCCACCTGACCAGCAACGACTGATCTTCGCCGGTAAGCAGCTGGAAGATGGCCGCACTCTCTCCGACTACAACATTCAGAAGGAGTCGACCCTTCACTTGGTATTGCGTCTGCGTGGTGGTATGCAAATCTTTGTCAAGACCCTGACCGGTAAGACCATCACACTCGAGGTTGAGCCCTCTGACACAATTGAAAACGTCAAAGCTAAAATCCAAGACAAAGAGGGAATCCCACCTGACCAGCAACGACTGATCTTCGCCGGTAAGCAGCTGGAAGATGGCCGCACTCTCTCCGACTACAACATTCAGAAGGAGTCTACCCTCCACTTAGTCCTGCGTCTGCGTGGTGGTATGCAAATCTTTGTCAAAACCTTGACTGGTAAAACTATCACACTGGAAGTTGAGCCCTCCGACACAATTGAAAACGTCAAAGCTAAAATCCAAGACAAAGAGGGAATCCCACCTGACCAGCAACGACTGATCTTCGCCGGTAAGCAGCTGGAAGATGGCCGCACTCTCTCCGACTACAACATTCAGAAGGAGTCGACCCTTCACTTGGTATTGCGTCTGCGTGGTGGTATGCAAATCTTTGTCAAGACCCTCACGGGTAAGACCATCACACTCGAGGTTGAGCCTTCAGACACAATCGAAAATGTCAAAGCCAAAATTCAGGACAAAGAGGGAATCCCACCTGACCAGCAACGACTGATCTTCGCCGGTAAGCAGCTGGAAGATGGCCGCACTCTCTCCGACTACAACATTCAGAAGGAGTCGACCCTTCACTTGGTATTGCGTCTGCGTGGTGGTATGCAAATCTTTGTCAAAACCTTGACTGGTAAAACTATCACACTGGAAGTTGAGCCCTCTGACACAATTGAAAACGTCAAAGCTAAAATCCAAGACAAAGAGGGAATCCCACCTGACCAGCAACGACTGATCTTCGCCGGTAAGCAGCTGGAAGATGGCCGCACTCTCTCCGACTACAACATTCAGAAGGAGTCGACCCTTCACTTGGTATTGCGTCTGCGTGGTGGTATGCAAATCTTTGTCAAGACCCTGACCGGTAAGACCATCACACTCGAGGTCGAACCTTCAGACACAATTGAAAATGTCAAAGCCAAAATTCAGGACAAAGAGGGAATCCCACCTGACCAGCAACGACTGATCTTCGCCGGTAAGCAGCTGGAAGATGGCCGCACACTCTCCGACTACAACATTCAGAAGGAATCTACACTGCATTTAGTTCTTCGTCTAAGAGGCGGTATGCAAATCTTTGTCAAAACCTTGACTGGAAAAACAATAACTTTAGAAGTTGAGCCATCAGACACCATCGAAAATGTAAAAGCAAAAATTCAAGACAAAGAGGGAATTCCACCTGACCAACAAAGATTGATCTTCGCAGGCAAGCAACTGGAAGATGGCCGCACACTTTCCGACTATAATATTCAAAAAGAATCTACACTGCATTTAGTTTTAAGGTTAAGAGGTGGAATGTAAAAAAAATGTTCTTCTGAAATAAATTTCTTCTGAATGAATTTTCTTTGTTTTTATTAAACGACTTCTAGGAGGTTCTCAGTTTGACCTGTATGTTTTTGCGCGAATATCTCGCGTTTGGCTTAACTAATTTTGATGCGGTTTTAAGCATATTCTTTTTTAGACTTAGGAAAAGGTTTTAGGGATACTATCTGATTTAAAAAAAATAAAGGTGGTAGATAATTTGAAGGCAAAGTAAAGTAAAAGTTTATTATTATTAGAAGCCTTTATTATTTTTTTATTTTGTCTTGGTGTGTGCTGTAATATAATCTTACAAATTTAATTTGAGCTGCTTCCCCGTTACCTATTGACTTGAAACTTTACATCCATATGTGCCTATTTAGGTACTGTGTAATATTATGATGATATTGATAATGGTACTGATCAATGATCATGTATTACTTAGGAAGCCGTAGGCACTTCAATAGTAATTGTACTACGACACGAGCTCATAGAGTTTAGGCTTGTTTGGTAAATATAAACAAATACAATACATCTTTGCTAGATGGTAACCACAACATGTGTCTGATGAAACTGAAAGGTAGCTGGAATATAGTTCTTCACAACGAAGTTCTTTTGTTGATATTTGATTGCATGATGCGTACCTTCACGACAAATATCTCGTCGTCATTGATATAATTATGGTTAAAACTACAATAAAGTATTCTAAAAGTTTATATGAACAATTTATTATCCCTATGTATTCTTTATGTCTACTCTGCATAACCCTATCGAATTAGGGCTCATAGGCTCATACTCATACTAAAGAGTGAAATATAAAAAGAAAAGTCTGAAAGGTATTATCTTTTAAATAATTTCATTAATAGAATGAAATTGCCTCGATATAATGGTTATAAACATAAGTAGTTTCGGGTTCGATTCCCGAGTATGGGAAATGAAATGGTATATTTGTTGGATTTAGACTTGATGTTACATTATCTTATTACCTACACTGTTACAAATGTCCACATTTTTTGCAAATTACAAAAAAATACATACTATACTGACAAATTTAATGGTCCTTAAATACCGCAGTGTCTTTGATGCTATACTATCAAGGGCGAGATGTTTGGTTTTTATAAAACCAATACCTAATATCAAGCAGATTCAAGTGGTGGCAGATCTTGGTAAATCTTCTCTTCTCTAGCAGAACTCCATTCGAAACTGGTTGCCAATTTCACAGCATAGATCCTATACAGGTGTAAAAACTTTTAAAAACTATGTTTAATGTAAAGTGATTTTTTAAATTACTCGCCAAGCTATAGAACTTTTAGTACACCGCGAAATTTAATTTTCGTAATTCATCAAGTGACTGTCCATCCGGGATCT